>NW_010543984.1:32094-78751 GCF_000687285.1 Phaethon lepturus | reverse complement strand
GTTTCTGTGATTCTGTGATTCTGTGATCTAATGTACTGTCCTTCCCATTCTTCCTATTTCTTCCTTCAATTAAACCTCTGTCGTGGTTTAGCCCCAGCCGGCAGCTAAGGACCATGCAGCCGCTCACTCACTCCCCCCTTCCCCAGTGGGATGGGGGACAGAATTGGGAAAAAACTCATGGGTTGAGATAAAAACAGTTTAATAGGACAGCAAGAGAGAAGGAAACAACAATAACAACAATGAAAATACCAACAAAGGAATGTACAAGAACGAGTGACGCCCAATACAGCAACTGCTCACTACCCAGTGACCGACAGCCCGTCCCCGAGCAGCGATTCCCGCCCCCGGCCAACTCCAGTTTATGTACTGGGCATGACAATTTTATGGTATGGAATATCTCTTTGGCCAGTCTGGGTCAGCTGTCCCGGCCGTGTCCCCTCCCCGCTCCCCGTGCAACCGCACAAGAAGCTGGACTGTCCTTGACTGCTCAGCAACAACCCAAAACATCAGCACCTTATCAACAGTTTTTCATCCCAAATCCAAAACACAGCCTCATGCCAGCTTCTGTGAAGAAAACCAGCTCTATCCTGGCTGAAACCAGGGCAACCTCCCAATGTTAGTTGTATTTATCTATGATGCAAAAGCACTGGACTTTCTCAGGTAGAAAGAGACACCATGTCATTATGGCATCTCTCACAGGACAAGTTTTCTGAGCTTTAAAGAAGCTTCCTGAAAAGAGGGGAAGGGTGTTTAAGTAGCTCTCATGACTGAACTAGCTTAGGTACTCAGTCGCATTGAATAAAATGAGTAAAGCACTTTGATGTACAACACAGACCCAGTCTTAGCAACTTCCTGAAGACTGTGCATGAATTCCAGGAGCAAAATTCTGGTTCTTCCATCTCTCAGAGTGATACTCCAAGACCAATGGATTGTGCTTTGATACCGTGAATTCCCATGTAGTTCTGTCAGGATTAGTTCACTTCACACGTCCTGCAGCACATTTTTGGGGTTCTGAGTTTATGAGTAAGGAATAGAGAAAAAATGAAGAAATTCTCTCTTATGCCATTGAAATTCACAGTTTTCCCCCTAAAAAACAAAAACCAATGAAAAAAAACAAAAACTGAGTACAAACCGAACAAAACAAAACCAACCCCCCAGAAGGATTAGCTCACAGTGGAACTGTTTTATTTCCTCCGTGACTTCTAGTTTTGTCTCTCTGCCATTCTACTCATCCAGTAATAGAAATCCTGAATAAATAACAGGCCTTATGATCATTTACAAAGTTGTGCAAAGGAACATAAGTTTACATGTTAAAATATAATATTAGTATTTCAGAATTTACCTTTCTTAATTTAGCATTGTTCAGAACAGTAATTAATCCACCATGACATGCAGAGAAGTAGACAATTTCCTGCCTGCTACACCTTGGAGTTGTTTAGATAACTCTCACTAGTATATAAGTTTTCAAAAGTGGAGACAATAGTTTTGCTCCACTGCAGTTACATACTGACTGTATCTTGAAAGCATTAAATAAACGAGTAATTTTTTTTTAATTGTCAAACCGAAAATTAGAAATAACAAAGAAATTTCGAAATATAACAAACACCAATCTGTTGGGGGTTTTTTTGAACATATGTATTTTTTCATATCCTATTTCAAGGCCACTTGAGTTTATATACAACCACAGTTGTTTTACGAAGACAGTGGCATGATACTTCTTGACTCCTTTTCACTGGAGTATATCACTATAGCCACAGTTGGTAGATAATATTTACCTTATGTACTAATTTGCTATGTTCTACTAATATCAGGGCCTGAAATTTCATTTTACCCATGAAGCAAGAAAGCATACACATGGCAGTAACATAAGAAAAGTAGTCCTTAATTGCTTTTAATAAGTATTCTGAATAATTTAGCACTTACATGCAGCCTACCAACATCCAACATTATATTTTAGTACCCCCATGAAAAAAACCCAACCAAATAAAAAACCTGAAGACAATGGTTTGAACCAAGAATAAAAATGTTTTTCAAGCGCTTTATAATTTTTTTTTCTCGCTTCTCTCTTTGAATCTTTTATTTCTGTAACACAATGCCAGAATCCTGACTCAAACACCTGGGCAAACACTAGTTAACCCCTTGGCACCAGGCAAATGCTTCCCAATTAAATTCAGTGTTTGCTAATACTGTTCCAATTAAGCACCAGCGATGCTTTGTACTGTCTTAGGGCTAACAGTCCCCTGGGAGCATCAGTACAGATATCCATTAAATGAAGTCTAAAGATTTTATCAGTCTTGATTAAAAGGAAAATACTACAGTAAAGCGGTTAACAGGCAATAGATTCATCTAAGAATTGACTTGCCACTTTCTATCCACTTCACTAAAATCCTTTATTTCAATGTAAACAACGGATGTCCTGTGTTGCACTGGTGATGTATTGCAATCACATCTTTATTCACACTTCTAGCAAAATGTATTGTCTGTGTGTAGGACTATCTCGCAGTGGCCATTAAGCATGTCAGCTGGAATATGGAGGAATAAGGGTGAGGATAAGCAGCAGACAAATTGCAGTGTGCCCATCCAGGAGTCCTCCTAAAACCCCCGGGCATCAACTGCAGTACTCTCGCTGGCAAGAAGAATGATGCTGGCTGCAGCCTGGGTGGGAAGCCGGGTCACCCTCCACGGAGAGCCATGTGGTGGGGTAGACAACACAAAACCAGATCTGGCTGCTCGTGGCAAAACGGCTGATCCATGTTAGGTCCCCTTGCACTGCCTGATGCCTCTTCAAGGATCGTAACTGCAGACAACACTACACCCCTTGCTTCCCATGCCGCACTCTAACTAGCAGTTCTGGCATGAAATGTTTTCCGACCCTTTGACGGTTTCTGAGGCTTTGAAAAATGTTTCCTTCTTGGAACAGAAACATCGACACCTTATATAAATCTAGGTTTTCTTTCCTTAAGAAACCCTCAGAAAAGCATGGAATTTTTACCTTAAAATTAAAAAGTCAAAGCAATGTTGTTGCTGCTCTTTTTTGTAAAATGAAAAACAAATCAAAAGAGAACATTTCACATATCCAGATTAGTTTTTATGGCTCAGTGTTTTCTTTTTATCTGTAGCCAGTGGTGAGAACAGCATCCTGAGTAAAGCATTCATCCCAGTTTTGTACAGGTGGGGTAACCTGCTCTTTTAAATGTCTGTTTCTATTCTCTCTAACCAGAGCTTTGATGCCTAGCTTGGATTAAAAAAAAAAACCCTAAAAAATCTTCTGAAGGTTGAGAAAATTAATAAAACTAAGGAAATTAATTCTATATTTGTCTTTCTTTGATGGCAGACTTACCTAAAGAGTAGGGTTTTTAATATCTATTTTGGGCTAAAAGTCCCAAAGGATAATTGTAAAGAGCAAACAAAAGAAATGCACTCACTCTAAAATTAGATGTCTAAGAAAGAAAATTGGTTATCAGAAAACGTCTCACTGCAAAGTGGCATGGTAACGTTTTGGAGGTTCCCTGTCGAGCTCTAGGAATTCACCTGGAAGAGGAGGCTGAAAGCTTAAAAGCAAAGCCGGAGTCAGACTGGGGTTTTCTTAATCTATTTTTATCAAGTGAGAAGGAGAAATATTTGCAGAAGCTTTATGAAATAGAGAGAAATTTGCTCCCCGAGCTGAGAGGGAATAAAGGGTAAACTACAAGGATTACTATGGTTCTGTGTTGGTTTAAGCTTCTTGTCCTTTAGCTATAAGTGAAAGTGTAATGGCTTAAAATTATGTCATAGATTACATGTATGTGCATACCACCCATTTGCTCATCTGCTTTTCTGTTTCATTTAGCTAATGGACTCTTGGGGGGAATATTTAAGCTAAAGCTGAGAAAGGCAGCATTAATCCACAATGCAAACTGCGGTGGTAGATGAAGAATTGGACTAAAGTGCCTGAAGTCTCCAGGAGTCCAGACAGTCCTCAGCAGTCTGAGCCGTCAGGTCTTGTGGCAACACAGTCTATAGAAAAGAACTTGACTAATTAATTCTATGGTAAAAAACACCATCACCACCATCCTTGATGAACAAAATTCAGGTGAAAATATAATTGAAATTCAAATCTCCAATGCTAAATGATGCAGGTGAGGTGTGTTTATATCAATTCTTTTGGAAAGAAAGGGTGCCCATCAAAAGCCTTCAAAACCCTTGGCATTACAACCGGGATCAAACTTGTGGCAAATCTGGGTAAAGGTTAGGGCAAGAGCCCTTTTCCCTGGCTCCTACAGATGGCCTGATTTGCACTGCTCTTTCATATAGTGTCATTGTCTTTTTCTACGTGGCACTGAAGCCATCTGAGCTGGCTGCTTATTCCCCCAAAACAGCTGATGACTGCCTATAAATAAAATACTAAACTGCATTTTACAGCACAAGTATATCTTGTCTTAACTAGCCTAGACTATGCAATTTTTGGCAACATTGAATTTACTGTCTCTCTTTGTTTCATTAATGATTAAAAGCCTTGCTTCCCTCTCATTAGCTTTCCACAAAACTATTCTTTATCCTGTTTCTGAACTGTTGAGTAAAGGTGGGATTTTACAAAATGGTCCAAGGTACAAGGATAAAAATTACAAATCTGATGGGCTTTGGATACCTATGTGTCTAGAGTTCTTATTTTACAGAAAGTATTTGTAACTAATTTTTATAAATAATTTATGAGAATGGAGATATTGAATATACTTTTTACTTGATTTTATGACTTATTCTTTTTCTTCAGTTGTGAGAATATATTCAGAATGGTGACTGATGACTTCTAGAAAGATTTGTCCAGTAAATTTTGGTACTTTTTTCTCATTGTCTGTGATCCAAACCCAGTAGTTTATAATAGGACTTCATCAATACCTGCTGCTTATGGGAACGAAATAGGGTACAAAACTTTTGCAAATACCCACAATTTTGCATAAGGCATTAATATGCAGTTTGCCTCAAGCTGTCATATTCTATTCTGCATTATTATGATACTCTTTTTAAATTTGATTTAAGCACATAGTTTAGTTCTCCTCTTGAAAGTGCAACGATAGACACTTTAGGGATGAGGAAGGAAGATACTTTGACTCTAGTAAAGGTGAAAGCAGATTTTAAATTACCTGTACATTATGAGAAAAATACAACTACAGAGATCTAAGACCAGTTTTAAAAAATCAAATTAATAGTAATTCAGGATAAAATTAGAAAAAAAGAGTTTCTTTTAACTAGTAGAGAACATTTCATTCCGTTATGGGTTTTTTGGTGAATGATCATCTGTTACATTTCTTTTGCCAGAATACACCAATTACATTTGTAGAAAAAAAATTATTTCCTGACACAGTTTATTATTTAACTTGAGAACTGGTATATTAAAATAGCTAATGAATGATAAAATACATAAGTACCCTCTAAATAGATTTTTCATTGCTATATAATCTAGAGGATCTTTGTCTTCCAGTTCTTTCTCTCAGATAAACTAAATGACAGTGTCTCCCAGTACACATTAGGATCTCCCAAAAAGATTTCCATGAGTTAAAGTCAAACTCAGTTCCCTTAATTTTTATTTTCAAGTTCTTAAGCAAGTGAACTCATATGACAATAATCAGCTGAGAATAAAACCCAAGGAAAACCATTCAAAAGAGGTCTCTGAAATAGAGCAGATCTGTTATAAATTATTATCCTGTTTTAATAGGAAGGAAAAGTAGACTAATTGGTGCATTCACTCACTTAGAAAGTTTATATGGTATAGTTAAAGGAAAAATATACTTTACGTACAAGGAAGCATGTTTCAAGAGAACAAAATGTTCTGAATATTTTTATTTTATAAAATTATGATAGCTGAAATACTATTGTTTCAGCCTTTGAATTATGATTCCTCTGTGATTTAAATTATATATCAAATGCATTGTCTAGAACAAATAATCTACCCTACTTTCCTACCTTTAAGTGTTTTTTCTGAGCATTTTAGATTTTTCCCGAATTTTTTAACTAATAATCTCCACTCAAACTACAGATCCTTTGTCAATTCCATGCAGATGATATTTATCAGCTATTATAAGCTCAGAGGAAGTCACTGCAGAAATCAAAAGTTTCGGAGCTCTCCTTGACTTTTTTCACTTACTGTTTGCCAGTTTGACTGTGCTAGATCAGCTTTATGATGTATTTGAAAAATTATCAGTTACTGCTACGAAGAAGGTTTAACAGTTCTTTGAATATATGAACATTTCTGCAAATCCTAATTTCCTCCTGAACTACATTCTCACTTCATAATTCTCTCTTTGATCCTTAGGCCTAAAAATTAAATATATTTCCTTGCATAATGCAATAGGCTATTGCTTCCAGAACACATCTTAATAATATATGTTCTTTTTTTAAAAATTGAAAAGAAACTTTTATTTTATTTTATTTTTTGTTTAATTTTAACGCTTAAATATTTTTGGATGGGTTCACAGATAATATGCTCATTTAAAAAAAAAAGTTTAGAACAAATGTATATATATTCTGAGTTATGAACCATTCTAACTGCTGAAAATTAGTAGTTGTAAATTAAGGTTTTTAACAACTTCGCACTTCTCATATTCCCATCTATCATGATTTAGTGTGTTAAAACATCACAGTGGATAGCAACACATAAGAGATTCAGTCCTTCATATCTGTTTTCATCTTCAAGTTTCCTTAAAGTGTAACCCTCTGATGAGTGGAACAGCTGCTTCCTTTTGATCTATATCCTCCTTTAACGAGATCTTACCCACCTTCAGTTTGCAAATAGAAAGTGTTCGCTACGGAATTGCCTTGAATAGCAACAGTGTTATTGAATATTCCCATCTTTACAACATACATTTGGAGCCGCGTTTGCAAACCCGCTCTTAACTTAGATGTCATTGTCTTCTTGTAGAGATTGTCATAATCCGCCTTGTCAGCCTGCAGTACATTTCTTATTAAGCCCTGTGCATGGATATTACTGCTCAGTTTTCCCATTCAGCATCCTAAGTACATCATATGAAATTACCATAACGTAGCTGAGAAGTAAGCTGGGTTACACAATGGGCTGTTTTGTTGCTTCGTTTGTGATCTATATCCTCCTTTAACGAGATCTTACCCACCTTCAGTTTGCAAATAGAAAGTGTTCGCTACGGAATTGCCTTGAATAGCAACAGTGTTATTGAATATTCCCATCTTTACAACATACATTTGGAGCCGCGTTTGCAAACCCGCTCTTAACTTAGATGTCATTGTCTTCTTGTAGAGATTGTCATAATCCGCCTTGTCAGCCTGCAGTACATTTCTTATTAAGCCCTGTGCATGGATATTACAGTTGTTTTCCCATTCAGCATCCTAAGTACATCGTATGAAATTACCATAATGTAGCCGAGAAGTAAGCTGGGTTACACAATGGGCTGTTTTGTTGCTTCGTTTGTTAATGGCTTGTTTTCCATGGGCAAACTTTCTCCATTATGAAGAGCCCACTTAATTCTTTTGCAAACCACAACTACAAACCCAGATCCACTACCCTCCTGATTTTGGTAGGAAGCCACCACCTTTTGCAAAAATGTGCAACCCTACTGTTCTGTCTTGTGATTTAATGGTTCTCTGGATGAATGACCGTTGTGTCTGCAGACAAATCCTATTGTTCATGCAAAATGAGTCTGTCCCAAATGTGTTGGACTCCGTGCATATGTTGCAACTGATCTAAACACGCAGAGTTGTTTATTGAATTTGTGGCTCATGCCTAGAACAATAGAGCTTAGGCAATAGGTCAGACAGAGAACACAGAACACAATGATATTTTTGCTTTTGGAGCTGCCAAAACACAGTCTGCAAAACATGCCAGTGGGACATGTTCAAATCTCATTGACTTTGGTCTAGTGATAGTATGGAACTATAAAGCATGGAGCGTAACTCATGTAGTCCACAAACACTATGTGGGATAGTAATTTCACTGAAGTTGGTTTAAATATTAACTAAATATTTCTCAATGGGATCAGGATATATCTTTCTTCTGCTCAGTCATTTCCAATTATCTTGCCAACATAGACTGACCAATCTACTTTTCACCTAGAAGAGAATGTTTCTTGGAGAACCAAGGTGGAAAAATTGAGGCTAGGTCCACCAGTTTACTGATTTTGGAGGAAGCACAAAACTTTTCTTTCCATTAGCCACTACTTTGTCATTGATTGTAACCCAGTAAAGATACGTTCTATCATTACTATGACTTGCAATACTGCCAGTGAAGTCAATAGGAGTTAAGCACAAACAATCAGTTTTTTTCTACTGGTTAAGAATAATGTTTGAATGAAATTACCTCTTTTATGGGACTACTTTATGAATCCAAAGACAAATGCAAAACTATTTATACATTCCAGACTACAGCAAAATACCTATCAATCATAATTAGAAATTTGCATGTAAACTAATATAAAAGTTCTACTTACTAAATGTAGTGCATTCTGCTTTAAAACAAATGTTGATTTCAGTCAAGTGTAATGGAAATTATGGAAGCTTATCTGGCTGAAAGGAAAAGCTAACTTTATTGTTCAGTGATTTAGATAAAGTGTATTTTTCTTTTTTGTTGTTAGCAAAGCAAAGCTAATGCTTATAGTACAGTTATTGGGTAAATCAGTCAAAATTATTAGCAATGACCAGGTCCATTAGAAAAATTGCTTCTAAAGCAAAGCTAATGCTTATAGTACAGTTATTTGGTAAATCAGTCAAAATTATTAGCGATGACCAGGTCCATTAGAAAAATTGCTTCCAGAATTGGAAACTGTACTTAAAACACTAATTTGTCCCTGTCTTCCTTTTTCTTCTTCCTAAAATCAAAAGGCGGGAGATAAATTGACAAACTGCTTACAGTGACTTGCTAAAATCCTTTTCTCGGTTTTTGCACCCTGAAAGCATTGAAGATCAAATGGCTAAGGGCTCCTCCCAAACTAAGGGAGCGCTAAGGCTCTTCGAGCTTTGCTCCAGCGAGGGCAAAAAAGAAGGAAGTGGCCATAGCCTGTTACATGGGCATGTGTCCATTCCCTTTCATTAGTTAAGTGTGGCTTAACTGAGCATAAAATAGCCAACATCCCACCCCACTCCCTAGTGAGCACCCATGACTGTGCCTGGAAGCATTATGATTCAAAAAGATGGACTCAGGGTTTTGATCCACAGACTCTTGACATCATAGGCAAAATATGAACTCAAAGCTCTACACACAAGTGAATTACAACCACAAGAATCTGGAATAAATTTGGGAAATAAAACCCAGACTTTTCTGATCCCATCATATCCCATGAGATACTGGGTAAGCAGGTGAAAATGCTGATGGGTGCTTTAAAACCTCAAGGATTGACATAAGTCCCCTTTGATTCGCATAGCCAGAGAATGCATGGAAAACTCATGCCCTGATGAAGTAGTTTTGCCACGGGCATTGAGGGGAGAAAATTTTTGTCCTCTGCTTCATTGAACATGTGTATTTAATCATGTAGTGATGAGATTACATCATGAAACTATCCTTATATGGTAAATTCTTAGCCATGGGCTCTTAGTGCATAGGCATTTTAAAGTTCTAGGCTTCTGAAAAATTCAGCATTTTCATTTTTAATTTGCTTTATTTTAGGAGCAATGAAATAAATCACTGCTGCTGTCACTGTAGCCATTTATCTGATCCTGCTTCTCTGGCCCTTTGTTCATGATTCATTTGCACATATGACATATTCATTGTGAAAGGCAGCTGAACAATTACGAGACAAAGGTGTGGTGAAAGGTGTACCAGGGTTAAGCAATCAACAACATTTTGCATTTTGCATTTTGTTTAAAACATTCACTGGTGGTATTCCACTTGCATTTCATAGGTTCCTGTGAGTAAAAATTCCCCTAACCTGAAATGGTTACATTTTGAAATTTGTGTGAACTCTGTGACCTGAAGGGTTTTTTCCACATATTATTTTTGAAAATAAACCTTTCTGATAAGGTCACTTGTTGCTCAGCAGGTGATTGCTGTGTTCCTAGATACACAGTTCTGGTTTATGCTTACTGTAAGCATTAAAAAAAAATCAAGAAAACAAGGAGAGACATCCATAACAGCTGAACATCTACTATCTCCTAAATTATTCTGAAACTTTAAATGTATTTAACGTTCTCTTAGGTGGTTGGGACCTCCATGTTTATCAGTGTCTATATGCTGTCCTAGATTCTGTTAAGTCTTTAAGAAATTTAATCAAGTCTTTCAGATGATGTATAACTGAAACCTCAGCTCTTGAAGCTGTCTTATTAAGTTATTCTGCAACAAAGTAATAAAAACAAAGCAGCAAGGTGTGTAGCAGAAACATAGAGATACAAAGTCTATTGAATCAGAACAACTGAGTTAATTCAAATGAAGTGTAGTGACTGAACTGTGGAGGGACTTTTGAATACCAGACACAAGAGGAAGTTCTCTACTCTGGGATGTACTATTGTTGCTGGAAAATATCTTTGTCTTTCTAAGAATAACCTTAAATAATGATTCTCCCTGCTTATTACTCATGAATAATACTTGAGAAAATAGGTTTTTAAAGTATATAGTATAGATTATCAGGCCTCTCCATTCTGCGAGTTAAAGACGATTAGCTCATCCACTGCAGCGGAAGATTCAAAATCTCCACTTAACAACTTGTTATGGCTGCTCAGTCTGTGCATTTTTAAAACAACAAACAAAACCAACTGTCCTTTTATTAAATATGTGCATACATTTATTCATTGACTTAACTAGAGTAAAATAGAAAAAAGTAATACAAATAACCACTTAAGCTGCTGTGCTGGATATGATTATGGACAGTTTGAAAATAAATTGAAGTAAGGACATTGTAGAAATTAATTTAGGAATAAATTGTATATCAAAAGTCCGAAGTGTTCTATATGGAAAATGGAACCTTTTGCCAAGATTCAGAAGTACAAATCCCAAGGTCTTCTAGAGCTAAGTGCTTTCTAAGTGAGTATGTTAACAGCCAAAAAAATAGCAGATGTCTAGCTAAATTCAGGAAGAGGGAAAAAATGTGGTTGATTATTGTTTTTGGCTAACTAAGCAGTTATTTAAAGTATAAAGAAGGATCGATATAAGTCTATATATTTTAATTGTTGGTTGTGTTTCATAATTTCCTCTTCATATCATTAATTTGGCCTCCTGAAAAAAACATTTCTGAGGAGGAAGCTATCGAACAAATTTGAAGTTGCTCATGATGAAATATGAGAGACCAGACTGTTGCTGTGATAAAAAGAATTACATTTTCAGTTTTTGTAAGTATGTTGACCAGATGTCCTTGAATTTAATTTATTAAAGCCAACACTCTTGAGGTTGCTAAATAATTTATAGAGGCATCATTGTAGAATTTTGCATTTGGTGACTTATTGAATCATTTTTTATTAATACAGTGCTTTTAATTAAATATTTAAAGCTTCACTATAGTATACAACTGCTTTAGGAAAAAAATTCTCGCAATCAATATGTTTGGAATATCATATCAATAACCAGAACACATCGTGTTGCTAATTCATAGTCACAGACATTTTTGTCATGATTCCAGTGAAATGTAAGCCATTTTTAAATAATGTTAACACTAGAACTGATGGAAAATAGCTGAACGTGAAATTAACTCTCTCATCTTCATAACAGAGTAAATGAAAAACTTGTAATATTTTATTTCCTCTAGAAATCCCAGAGAAATAAATAAGTATTGTATTCTTAAATTAACATATGCCAATATTGTTCAGTTTTGGCTACTATTTTTTTTTTATATCTTGCTCACATAAAACCTCTTATAGGCTCACATAACTCCTTGTCAAACACTCCATATTTAGGAATTTTCATAAATGATGAAGGCTGTCTTGGGTGGCTGCAGAAACAGAAAGAGAATCAAAACTAATTTGTGAACGCAGAGAATGTGGAATCTGAGCATATATCTCTTTATTCAAAAAATTTCTGGTTAGGTTTGAAAGAAAAGCCTGCCTCAATTTTCATCTATACTATTGAAAGACTTTTCTCTGTTCTCAGATAGTAAAACTGCCTATGGTAGGTGTAAATTCCGATATTCAACTATAAGCAAAAGCTTAGTTGATAGAAGGATGCTCTCAGTAACACTAAGAGTAACTAATTATATCAAAATCTATTTAAAACAATTAATTACTTATTTACTAGGGTTATCAAGTATGTATTGAATCTAAAAATTTGACAACCTGTTAGATTTGCTCAGAGTAATTTTGTTTTTTAACTGTGTTGATTCACTTTAAACATAATGGCAAGGCTTAATCTAAAAATTGTACAGCTCCAAATCTTAAAGTCACACAGATGCCTGAATTTTCATTTCTAAAATATTCTGCAAGTAAACACAATGGTTGTGTGCTATACATTATTCAACCACCATGCCTGTTGGTTTGGCTACATATTATAATGATGTTAGTGTGGATTTTCTCAAGAATGCTTAGCAACAACAAAAAAAAGTCTCTTCTTTCTGTACAGAGGTTTGCTTAGGACTGTGGTTTCCATGGAAACTCCTAGAAATAGCAATTTCATTCCAACCTTTACAAACCTAGTGTGTCTTTTTCATCTAGACTTTTTTTCTTTAATAGACTCTTACATTCTAACTAGTTAGAATAACAGAAATATTATTTATGTGGGTTATTAATAGTTTATTAAAATAATTTCTTTATTTTTTTGTTGAAATGAAAAATAATTCTATCATTGTCCTTTTACTGTCAAAGAATATGAAGCAACATAAAAGTATATTTTTTAAATTAACTGTCACTATAAACAGCTTTGCAAAAGTTTTGTACTGCATTTTATCTCACTATTTGATAGGATATGAGTCACATAGAAAAATAATATACCTAACTCTTAGAGCTATTAAAATAGCTGCAGCTGGGAGGTGTAACTCCATCGTGAATGAATGAAATAGTAAAAAAAAATGTCCTCTGTAAGGAAGCTTCTCAATGAAAATGCTGGTAAACAAGTCTGAGAAAAAAGGAAACAGATGCTAAGTGATAAGAATGAGCCTCTTCTGACAGGGAACACCACCAGTATGCATGTGTGACGGGTTGAATGTGAGTGTCTGTGGGGGGAACTTATTCAGCTGTTTCCTTGCTACACTCAACAGTGAATCAGTAAAACGAGATTTTTCTTTTCAGCTAGGAAATGACACTTTGATTCTCTGTTACAGAGGAAATGTCCCTTTTGTTCTCTTATGTAAATTCCTCTTTAGGAATTCAAGATGGCTGGAGTGCAGCCAGGATTTGGAGAAGATAATTTTTCAAGGCTCAGAAGATGTGTGTTGTTACAAAAATAACTGAGTGGCCACTAAGGATGGAACTGGTACCAAACTTCCTGGAGCTTAACTTTCTGGGCTAGCCAGGTGTTTGGGACTATTCACAAAAAGGTCCTGCAGAAAACCTAGTATCTTGAAGACATAGATAGCATCTCATGAAGCTATATAAACTTGAAATAACAGCATTCTTACCTGTAACTTAGAGTTACCATGAAGCTAAGTGTGAAATACATAAAAATAAAAATGACAAAAGTTGCTGTAAGCATGCAAAATGATTTTTTATACATAAAGGTGTCTTTACCTTGGCATGACAAATCTGAAACCGGGATCATTCTTTAGTGGCTGGAACTGGTCAATACCAGTGAGCTAGAGTTGTGAGAAGTCTGTGGTACTGATGACTCTTAGAATAAAGCAATCAAGGAAATTCTCTCTCTATTTCAGTCTACAGGCTAGAGAGAACATGCTATATTTAACATAGTCTGAGTTATGTCAAATGGCAAAATAATTTCCCGTTTTGTATTCTATGTAAATCATGAAGTAGTTAATGAGAGAAGCTATATGAATACTAATCAAACTGGTATTACATTTACCCAAATAGAAAATTGGGTACTTTTTAAATGGGCAATTTCAACTTTGTTATGACTGATAAGGTTGAACTTGGATGAGATGGGAAGCACCTGATGGCATATCCATATCTTATAACATACAAAGGTATGTCTTAAATCTTCATGCAACATGCACAGTCTTACAACAAAAGACAAGTGCCACAATGGATTTCCATTTTTCTGGCTGGAAAACACATTGGAAGCACAGGGCCCCATTTTAACAGCATGGATCGGGTATTCCTTTTGAACAACAAAATGTTAACATTTTCATTTTAGTAACTAATTATCTAGCTGATATCTTGCTCAGTGAACTCTCTTAATGATGATTATCCCATGCATTATCCTCTGCTTTTGATCCTTCTTAGAAAAAATATTTAAAAGAATATTATATTGATGATAAAAGTCTGGCGAAACTGGACATTCTTCTGCTCCTTGAATCCTTTATTCTGCGTCCTGTTGGCATCATTCAGAGAATGCAACTGTTTCACTGGCAACAAACAAAGCGAGAGCAGCTGGACATGGACTTGGTGGTTTATAAAGGGGATGTGAATGGTTCATTCTGTAATATCAGAAAAGTACATGGTGAGTATCTGCAAAAAGCCGTTACCTGTCAACTGTTAACACAATTGTAATGGTTTATTTTACATAGAAAACAAGAAATCTTTTTGAATATTGTACAAATGTTGTCATTTACAGATCATTCTGCTGATAGCAGTGAATTAATTTATGGATTTTTCTCTTTCCATAGGTCATGCACAATCATAGTATTTTGTATCTGCATTATGCCTTCTTAAGAGACTTGAGGTTCTTTACTAGGATTCTTTAAACATGGAATAGCTACTCTTTTTATAAGATCCCAAGAGTGCTGTATGATCACTGAATCAAATGGTACCAACTGATTCCTGCCTTCTATGTTGAGTTTAGCCCTAAGACGAAGATTTGTCTTTAATATATGCTTGGGTTTCCTTGTCAGAATGCTCAAAGCACATGCAGTGTGAAAAATCAGGAGTCCAGAAATGGAAGGAAATACTGAGAACTGCTAATGGAAACACCACAAAGTCAGATACAACCTTTTATTGTTTTAAAAGATATAGATGGATGTTTGACTCCCTTATCAATCTATTGCCTGGCTCAGCTGAGTTTCTATAGAGAACACAATAACTTGCAGATAGTAAGACCAACACTGAGTCAATAAAATTTCTTTCCTGCAGTTGTAAAAAAATATTCTAGATTTAAGATTAAGCTGCCATGTAACTCCACAGTTAAAATATTCTTAAATCTTACGCTTCAATCAATAGAACTCATCTTCTTCTGAGGCTCAAGGGTGGAGGAGATCAGCTGTTACAATTGTGATATTCTGAGAGAGATCCACTTAATATCCATCATTGTTTCTCTTTTTGCCTGTTACCTCTTCTTGAGCAATGCAATATGCATCTGTCAACAGCAACACATCTGCAGTAAACTGAAGGTAGTATCTCTCTTTCAAACATGTGTGGCTAGAATTTGATTAAGATGACCCAAAATTTCAGCCTGTTTTCTCTTCTGATGTTGCCCTGTTCAACTATAAGTGAGGGCATTTCTTTGTCATTTTTTTTATTTGATCAAAGAAAGAACTTTACCTGCAGTTCTGTAATAAAGTTTGAGTCCCTGAGGTACAAATTCAATCTCTTGTGTTAACCAGGCTATAGAGAAAAGACTGCAAGGAAAATAACATCTGTTGAACAGTTCTTGGACAAGGTTCATTTTGGAATGAAGTGTTAGAGTCCTCCCTCAACATTGTTAGTTTTTGTGCTCAAGGCAAAAGACCAGGCAGTGACTTTACCTCAGAACTAGAGTAAGGATTAAAACAGCATTGAACTTCAAGGCCCATAGGTGATTCATTCCTTCTCTTGCACCGATATTCAACACAACCGAGGGTGCCCATCATTCTCCAGCCATCTCCCATCAGAAGGAGTGGGAATAAGGGTTTCTTTTAATCTGTTCTCCACAAACATGCTATGAGTAACAATATAGAAGTGCTTGTAGAGAAATAAGAAGCAGCCTTAAAGGCCTTGGAGGACCAGTGAAGGCAATTATTTCCAAGTTCTCTGCATTACTTTTGCCTTCAGCAGTGATTTAATTGCATGGGGGGAGGAATGGAAAATGTGGTAAGGAGACACTTTTGGGCTCGGTGTATTAGGTAAGCTCACAACAGACATGTTTTCTAAATACATTCAAGGTGTGAGGGTCTATGGTCTATGCTTTCCTTCAGAACCATAAAATAAACTGTGCAAAACAGTACTTGTGGAGAGCTACAACAAAGGCTTAACCTTATTCAAAAGTGGCAACTGATTTTTACCTTTCAACTTTTGGGCTGAGAGTAGGATTGATTAGAAGTGCATTGTCCTTTGAAAATGAAGCTAGTACAACTTCACAGACAAAATTTGTCACTGCTGAAAATGCCACTACATGATGTGATAAAAAGTTTTAAGGCTTTGAAATAAGAGACATTTTCATGTGATTTTTAACAACATACCTCTGAGTCCTGCACAGAGATGATGAGAGAAATAAAAACCTTCAGAAAAAGACAGCAGAAGTTCCTTGCAATAACTTATTATTGAATTAATATTAGACTCCATGCACTTCTCAGCAAATAATTAATCCATTACATTTTAACCTAGCTGATGCTTACATTGGATGCAGATTGAGTTGGACTGTAAAGCAGCATTTCAGATGAACAAGTCTCCTTACTGTGGAGGAACAATATTTTATACAGACAAGGAACTATTGTTATGAAGACATTTCCATTCCCACTGCTGGCCTTCCTGCAGCATGGAACTCCTACAAATAATTACTTCAACTGTTATATAATTTCCCACATCTGAATTATTTTCTATTTTAATAAAAAAAAAGTGACTTCATTTGAAGGTCCGCCTGAGATGTGATCAGATCTTTAAAAAAAGAAAAGGAAAGAGAAAGCAAAAGTTTCTAAATGATATCTAACTACTCCTTTAAAACATTTTTTCAGTGTTAATGCAATTCAGTATTTTATCTGCTTCACATAAAATTGCCCTAGTTTGAGGTTAGTACAGTTAGACCCAGAAAAATGAGAATTTTCTATCATTGAAAGTCAGCACAAGTGGACTTCAGTTTCCCCATGATAGCTGTGACAAAAAGTGTTTAAATGAGGGGGTTTTAATAACCCTGTGAACTAAGGGACCTGGAAAAAACATTCTTCCTGATTTCTCTCAGGCAAAATGACAAGAAGAAAGAAACAGAGGTGGCAGGATGACATACCTTCTGAGTCTTTGGTGTACTGTTTGCAAACTTTATGCTTACTTCGATAAAAAAAAATTAATTAAGATAACAGATTCAATATTAAAGGGATTTTAAACTTCTCTATTTATATTAACTTCTAATGCAGAGCCACTAAACCTCTCTTGCATTTGAGGTTAATTTAGAATCGTGGCTTTGGAGGAACAGTTCAGCAGTCATCTATAGAGTATCAATTTAGGTGGGAGAATTTTAGATAAGACATGCAATTATCTTAAAGTCTGATTTCACAACCTGTTCTGGGAGAAGAGATGCTGCTAACAAATCACTATCCTGTAGTGTCAGATTGGTGTCTATAATGAATTCTTCTCAAGGTGCATTTGTCATATATTATAGCTATCTTTTACTGATGGATATGTTTAGCAAGTGAGCTGTTACTCCAAGAAGATTAATGCTACAGAGGTGGAACAAGGATAGGAAAAGGGCTGATCATGCAGAAATGCTGAGCATTGTAGAAAGGAATATAAATGTAGCAGGAACTTTTTAATCTTTCTGTTCAAAGATATGATATCCCTGTATTTAACCAAATGGGATTTTTAAAGTAATAAATAAAATCTTCCGCAGGAATTTTGTTATGAGCTTTATCTTTCTGCAGGTTGGATTACAAATTACAAATATCTTTTTCACCAGCTATCAAATGTTGTTTTCTATGTCCATTCCTGACCAGACCAGGTGGGCTTTGCTCAGGGAGATTACCCAAATTTCCTAAGTTTCTGGGAGCACTAATGAAAAATTCCTTCCCATGAACAGCCCTATCCCTGTCCCAGTGAAAGGCAACCAATACCATTATACACACTGCTATTTATACAGTCCATTTTCCAAAGCATATAGGAAAATAACCTTTAAGCCAAACAGCTATGGAAGTCAAGACTCCTCTTCTCAGTCCCTACGCTATCAAGCAATGAACAATGTGAGCTATTTCTCTCCAACAGGAAAGCTGCATAGGTCATCACTGGGCATTCATCTGGTGTGGTGTATGAAAGCTCTTAACATTACACTTTCTAAAAGCCACGTTTTGGAGCTGGTTAAAAACATAAAAGCTCCTCCTTTCTGATCATCTCTTCCAGTTTGAGGAGGACAAGTTTGGATGAGTTGCAATTTTTGTTTTTCAAAAGAAAACTACTTGTGGTAGAGAACAGCCTCTAAGAAGGTACTGTTAGCTATCACTGTATTGGGGGTACTCATGGGAAAAGCTGTACATGACCTGGCAATGTGCACTCACAATCCAGAAGGCCAACTGTCTCCTGGGCTGCATCCAAAGCAGCGTGGCCAGCAGGTCGACGGAGGGGATTCTGCTTCTCTGCTCCGCTCTGGTGAGTCCCCACCTGGAGTCCTGCGTCCAGCTCTGGAGCCCTCAGCACAGGAAAGACATGGACCTGTTGGAGCAGGTCCAGAGGAGGCCACCAAAATGATCAGAGGGATGGAACACCTCTCCTATGAAAAAAGGCTGAGAGTTGGGGTTGTTCAGCCTGGAGAATAGAAGGCTCCAGGGACACCTCATTGCAACCTTCCAGTCCTTGAAGGGGGCTTATGAGAAAGATGGGGACAGACTTTTTAACAGGGCCTGTTGCGATAGAACAAGGGGTAATGGTTTCAAACTAAAAGAGGGTAGATTTGTACTAGATAAAAGAAAGAAATTTTTTACAATGAAGGTGGTGAAACCCTGGCACAAGTTGCCCAGAGAGGTTATAGAGGCCCCATCCCTGGAAACATTCAAGGTCTGATTGGACTGGGCTCTGAGCAAACTGATCGAGTTGCAAATGTCCCTGCTCATTGCAGGGGGTTTGGACTAGATGACCTTTAAAGGTCCCTTCTAATCCAAACTATTCTATAATTCTAACAACATTCATACCTGTTAGAATTTTACTAATTGTGGAGCTGAAGGAAATCACTAAGATAATATCATTACTGTCTTCTCTGTACAAAAGTGTGGTTTAGGTCTAGAAATTTCAATCTGGCCTTGACTTACAGGCTGCACCATCGAGGGATGCCCCAGTGGGGAGCAACAGGGAGATGATGGCCCACTCAAGTGAGGAAGTCGTGGATTGGGTTGGCAAGCAAGAGGTATAGGGTGACACGGACAGGAGAGTCCTCAAAATCTGTATAACAGGGTAGAATGGGGTCCATCCCAACTATATGTCAGGGTGCCTCTGAAGCGCTTGTACATTGCTGCACGCAGCATGGGGAACAAACAGGAGGAATTGGAGGTCTGCATGTAGTTGCAGTGCTATGACCCCATTGTGATCACAGAGACGTGGTGGGGTAGTTCACAAAAATGAAGAGTTGACATGGATGTACACAGGATCTTTAGGAAGTGGAGGCTGGGAAAGTGAGTTGTCCATTATACGAGAGAACAGCTCCTCCTCAGCTAAGTTTGGCTTCCTCTTGGATGACTTATTAAGACTGTATAGTTCTACCCTCAATAGCACAGCAGACTGGGATGTTCCAATTAACTTGATTTTCCCTCTCCAAATTGTGTGGACAACTATTACACGTTCTGGAGACCGTTGAATTTTTTCCTCTCACCACCGGGGTTCTGTGGGACATATTAGTATTGTAGGAATTGCACTAGTGGTTAACTAAGGCCTGTGTTTATAACCCTAAGTATTTGAAAATAAAGGAAAAGTGAGGAAAATATATCAGAGTATTAAATCCAGTAAGTGTGTTCTACTGTCATTGAGGTTCTGTGATTTCCTGACTACTTCAGTAGCTGTGAAAAAGAACATTACATAGTTGTTTTGTAAGTGTCCGTGTCCTTACACATCTCCCCAGAAACCCTCTGTTGCTATGTCCTTTCCTGAGTGTATTCTGGCCATCTTTTCTAGATATACTCATTGTAACAAGCTAAAGATAACAGATCACTAAACAGATGTTGCATATAGGTATCATGTTCACCTCTGGTAAATCTCTGTGATTCTTTTCTTGTCTTTATAATACACAGTTTACACCTAAGAAATATAGCCTGAACTTGCCCTCTGGCTTCCTGTGTTTTGATATATTCTCACACATTTCACATAATAACTTAATATTCCTGTTATTCCTGTTTCAGCTAGTAAACACCTAGAGCAATGATAGGAGTGCTCAACTTTGCCTTCTCCTCTACAAGAAAATGTATGCTGATGGCTGTTAGCATGCCCCAGCAATGAGAAGAACCCAGAAAGGATGTCCCCAAAAGCTAAAAATCACTCCAATAAGGCAAATATAGGCTTTGGCAGATACGTTGTGGAGGGAGCAGGCTTCTGTACTGCATTATGTGTGATGTTTCCAGCATTCTTCATATTGCCTAACTAAAATCACTCTGTCTCCCTAGGTCTTCTTCATGTCCCTGTTCAGTTGTCCCTAACGCCAGGTCTAGTCTCCCTTTCAATTCTCCTCTCAGTCCTAATAGTGTTCTTACCATTCTCAGACCAAACAAACTAACCTAACCACTAAACTTATCTATGATTCTTTAACAAAAGCTCAAGATTGCCTCAGACTCCTCTCCAGGCAACCTATAACTAAAAAATACAGTAGAAAAATGAACGTGCTTCATATAAGTGCCAGTAGCTTTCCTCTTCTTCAGCATGTCCCTCGGGCACACTCTGAGCTTTGACCTTAGAAGGTGTAATTGTAGTTGGAACAGTTCTATTAGCAGACTTGGAAGATAAGTATACTGCTGCTGTGTAACTGCAGAGGTGACTGTGCAGTTAAATAGTTTTGTGGATCTGCTAGCACGTCAGCTCAGATGGACAAGGTGGCCTTATTCATGGTTGATGAATGACGCTCTTGTAGCCAATGACTCGTGTGAGATACCTAATCTTGGCTGTGATACGAAAATGAGCTTTACAGAATGGATAAATTCTGAATCAGGATTTAGTTCAGTTCAGTCATACTGTTTATTTATAAACCAATGTAAAAAAAATCCTTCATTAACTCTCTTTTTTGTACAGATACTTAAGGAATTACACGCCATATCAGCTTCTATTGTAGTCAGCTGGCATTTCTCTGTTTTTACCAATTATTAAGATCATTGACTTGATAGAAAACAATGAGTATGGCAACTAAATATCAAAAAGTATCCCGACAGGGATTTAAAAGTAAAACTGTTTGCACTATGTAATTGATGTTCTTCTCCAGCTCTAGGTTGTCCCAAGTGTCACACAGACAATTCTCGCATACTGTTCAGGGAATTGCCTTTTACATGGGCTGTGTCCCACATGTGGGATGAATGATGGCAGCCTAGCTGGGGTATGAAGAGAATGATGGTATTTGCACTAGACCTTCAGGGATAGAGAAAGGACTCTGGACTATATTATTTACTAGTGTAAAGATAGCCACGGAGTAACAATGACAATTATAATTGCTCCATATTGCTGCTTGTACCTCAGCTTTAGCATAATTTTGGGACTGTTGCAACAAGTTCTCTACAAAAACTAGAACTTTTGGAATTACTGAAGATACTGTTCCTAAAAGGCCATATAAATGATGCTGTCTGCAGTTTGATTCTAATTACCCTATACCCTATCCCTGTAGGGATTTGTGTTTTGAAACATTTTGCCTACTCTTTTTGTCACACCACACCTGGGGGAAGGCAGTAAATACCCTCTGTTTTGTGTTGTAGGGCACTACTGTACTGAACTTCCCTAGTAGTGCATAGCCCAAACTTTACCTCAGATGTTTTGAACCAAGTTAACATGAGAATAGTTGTCTTAGTGTCATGGAGGACCACTTGGGTCCATAAGGCCAAGTGTTATGTAGTAAGAATGTGACCAAGCTACTCATAAGGCTAAGAGGATGTAAGACAAACCATGACACTTGGCTTCAAGTGTCACTTTCTGACTCTTTTTTATTTAGCAGTTAGAATATATCCATAGAAACCAAATATTGCAGAGACTAGAAGTAAATATGTGTTCAAGAAGGAATTAGATAAATATGTGAGAAAAGCAATGGTTCAGATACAATTTTCATTGTGGAATCCTCTGAACACATATCTGTTGGAAGAGGGAAGATATTTCAAAGGAAAGATCACTCCATGAAAATTTTCCAAGTTCACTCTCCTGGCAAGTGTCTGAGACACTGACAGAGACCTCTGATCTGACCTAATGATATTAGACATAAGAAATATTGAATGTCAAATACAAAGATATTTCTGACCTCTGTCTTTGAGAGTTTCTTCTTTTTTTTTTACTTTTTCAATGTGTAGAATTCACATGAACTTTTTTTTTGTGTTACATTAGCTCATTCAAAAACTCTCTAATCAAGTCATGCATTAATTCCTTTGAACACAACTGTTTTCTGCCAACTAAATATTATAAACAGATTCTATTGCCTTTCTTTGTGCCAAAAATGTTAGTAAAAATAATATCTTAACTTTCAAATATCCCTTTCCTTCCAGAATACATTTAGGCTAATGACCACTGAAGATACATCCTCTAAGTTGTTCAATTCCATTTTTCTTCTTTTTTTTTCTTTTTTTTTTCCTTTATGCTATAGCCTTTGGGGACACAGATTTACTACTCTACAGCACCAGATGCATTTATTCTGCTTTACACTTTCACCTCATATTCTGAGAATCACAATTTATTTCCCTGGAAATTCTTTTCATTTGCACAATTACTACAGACTATTACTGTGGTCTTTCATCATGTCACATGACAGTTTGTATGGTACTGTGTGGCTCAGAGCTATTTTATTTTGAAATACCACAAATTCTTTTTACACTAACTTTTGAATATTTGTGATACGTCAAATCTTAACCCAAGCAATATAGTCTTTTAAAAAAAGCAGCATAAAAGCCTTAAGACTGGAAGCAGAATTCCACATTCCATTTGCTGTAATAGTAACACACTGATTAGTGTGTTAGGAGTCCAGATCTGCACAAGCTCTACATAAACTATCTCTCTTAATCCTGTAATTTAAGCTTGGCTTAGAAGTAGAAGTTTTTCAGTCCAAATATTGGCATGCTGACAGAAACAAGCAAGGAAGCAAACAAGCAAAACCCCAAAACTCTGACCTGTCACACAAGTTTTCAAAAGGAAATGTGACCTTAGAAGTTAGATGTAGAGTGAGGCTGGGCAAGGTCTTTAACAGAGCAACTTGCTCAATGGTTTTCAATCATGTTATTGGGTAAATATCTTTTTTTTCACATTTCATAATGGAATTTTTTCTGAGCTTTATATTGAATTGGCCAGATTCTCTACTGAAATCTCATAATCCCAGAATGGTTGAGGTTGGTAGGAACCTCTGGAGGTCATCTCGTCCAACCCACCTGCTCAAGCAGAGGCCCCTAGAGCAGGTTTCCCAGGACCACGTCTTGGGAATTCAACAGCTTTTGAATATTTCCAAGGGTGGAGATTGCACAACCTCTTTGGGCAACCTGTGCTGCTGTTCGGTCACCCTCACCGTATTAAAGTGTTTCATTATGTTCAGTTGTAAACTCTTGTGTTTCAGTTTGTGTTCATTTCCTCTGGTCCTTGAGGCAACTTGTCCAGAAGTTGGCTCTGTCGACTTTACAGTCTCCCTTCAGATATTTATACACAACTGGTGAGTTTCTTCCCGAGCCTTCTCTTCTCCAGACTGAGTCCCCTCTCTCACCCTTTCCTCATGTGAGAGATGCTCCAGTCCCTTAATCATCTTAGTGGCTCTTCGCTGGCCTCTCTCTGGTAGCTCCATCTCTCTCTGATGCTGGGGAGCTCAGAACTGTATACTTCTGTACACTTTCTTTTCATGTTTGATTTTTGCCAGGAGCTGCGTGTTCATCCACAGGCCTCCTGATATTTTTGCCTGGCTTCCTGCTCATTGGGATGGACTGCTCCTGAGTTTGGAGGAGGTGATCTACAATATTAATCAACTTTCTTGGACCCCTTTTCTCTCCAAGGTCAATGGTCATGTTTGTTTCATCCATATTGTTTTAACCCATCAGATGGTCCGTGTTTACCTCATGAACATGACCCTGTAAAAGTATCTATCTTCCATAATTTTTTAAATTACATTGTTTTCTTAATAGTAACCTTTAGCTGCTTTTTCTGATTAACAGGTAATTAAGTATTAAAGGAATATTGCCTATATAAAACTTGTATCTTATTAAAACTGCTCTTCTTTCTGTTATTTACACTGTATATCTATTTTAAAGAGGGACTCAGTGATTCAGACATAATTAATTAGTAGTTTAATATCACATAAAATTCAATAGAGAGACCTTAAATTTACACCACTGTACATGGGATCAGAATTTGGCTTCTGGTATTTGTCATAAAAAGCAACTCAAATGGCAGTCTTATGCCAACCTAATGTAAAGATAAAAAGCATTCATTCCATTCCATGATTTCAGTACTAAAGCAGTGCACGGGGAAAGGTCATCACAATTAAAAGCATAATGTAAAAATGAAACTCTGAGCAAGTGTTTGTATTTCTTCTCTACCTCAAGATTTATGTGATTGACTTTTAATTGGAGACCTAGGGTTTCATTTCATAGCTTGGGCAGACAGGCTATTAGATCTCAAATGAACAGGGAGAAAACAGCAATACTTTGCACATATGTAATAGAGATTTAAAATATTTTTCAACCTTCTGTGATGATTAGTTAAAGCAAAAAGAAGCTTGAAATACAAAAATTCAATATATTATTTGAATATCAGAGCTGTGTATTAGTTTATGATGGCAAACTGAACACAACTCTTTGCTTTAATGCTTGTCCATATCATCACAAATGAGCATTATCTGAATGTACGGATGGATAGGGAACACTGGCATTTCAGCAAACTGATGGTCCTTTCTTGCTGCCCTGTTTTTTGGCTATAAAATAGCTGCAAAATATAAAATTTTATTGTGGTTTTAAGCTTCTTTAGATACCTCTGAATGTGGAAATATAAATGACTGCTTATTTATACTTGGTAATTAGTGTAAGGCTGGATGAAAGGAGGTCATCTGTCTGCCAAAACTGTGAGACTGGTCACCTGTAAATACAGCTGCCTGTATCCTACCATCCGAAGCCTGTCAAGGTAGATCATATCGCTAGACAAACTGGCGCATGCCACAAATCTTCAAGGCCTTCTTGTATTGCTTGCATCTCTATGGGAAAAGAATCTCTCTTTGCAAAATAAAGATTGCCTTTGCACCTATGTTGATTGCACTGTACAATAAAAACATAATGGATAAATTAATAATATATTCCCACTTCGTGACATATTGTGACATTGTACAAGGGATTTTCTTTCCTTTTTTTTCTTCCTGCAAGGAGGTTGATTTCATTTGTAGGGAACATGAGTATGAGACATAATACGTGCACTCTCAGAATGATTCTTCTTAGGTTATGATAGGAGAAAAAAAATACCAGCAGCTCCAGACTACATCTGTTGTAATGTAATGAGGCCCTCACAAACCAGGCAGCCTGGGGCAAATGGTTTATTTTTCTTGCTTCTTTCATATGTAAGTAACTTCTTTCAGCTCGGTAACTGAGCTTCTGGGCTTTTACTTTTTATGCTCTTCATTCAGTTTCTGAAGCTTCTATTTTCTCCTAGCATATTCCAAGCCAATAAGATAACAGCTCCCAGAGATGTAATGAGCAAACTTTTCAGCTTTGCATTTGCTGCACTGCAGTTGAGGATGCTCAACAGAATATTAAATCAGAGAGTTATTGTTCCACTATATCATCTCCACTCTTCAGATGAGACACACACACGCAAAAAAAGGCGTATCAATGTGGCAACTGGACTGTGGGTGGGTAAGCATAGATAGTGTGCAGCTGAAATCTAAATCCATCAATCAAATAAAATTAAAACCATAGTCAGCACCTTGTGTCATAATCTCTGTGAAGAGATAATCAAACCATTTGCTTCAGGTGGGAAGAAGGCAAGTGGTGTGTTTAAACAATCTTGTGTTATTGATCCAGTGCAATTCTGAAAACAGCCCCTGCAGTGTAATCTCTACAGCTTGATAGATTGCATTAGTAGATACACTTAGACCGGTGAGATTACCTTCCACATCAGTTAAGTAATAGAAATGAAAAATAAAATGACAGCATACTTTAAAGAAGGAAAATCACGGATTGGAAAATACAAAAATTATATGTATATGGCTTCCATCAGTGGAGTATCTGAATACATGACCGTTTTGAATGTAGCAAGCTTACACATTTCAGTAGAATAGTGCTTTACAGATGTGGGAACTGAGGCCCAAAGGTTCTCATCAGGCCATGTAGCCTTGCAGGATGCCTGCATGGAAAAACTCAACTGACTTTCTCAAAAGCCAGGGTATACAGACAATTCTTCTTTCAATAACCCCTCACTAACAGGAACAAGGACACTGCAGGGCACTATGGGGACTTATGGTCATTTTAAGATAATATTAACAAGCAAAAACCTTAACTACTTAATTTCATGTTCAAGTCAAAACATCAATAAACTGAGCTGACAAGAAATTCCGCAACTAACAACATGTATAGACACTCTCACATCTCTGGGTTAAAATACGAATTGCAAGTACGCTGGGAAAAATGGTGCCACACACAGTTCTACTGAGTTACCCTGCTATATGAAGGTGTAATTTGACAGAGCTTGGATAATTTTTTGTAGGGCTCTGTTGCTTTACATAAAATGAAGAATTGGCTTTTCAACTTCACTGACTTTATATTTTATTTATTCACTAACTTAATTTATATCACTAAGTTCATGTCATCACTGGACTTTCAAAGTTTAAACTCTTAATAAAAGCTACTCACTTTTGTATACTTTGCATTTGCAGCCATGGAGAAAAGCAGTTAAAGATTTTTCTTATTGTAGTTACTTTATGTAAGTACTTACTATGTGTGACGTTATCATGAAGGGATAAATGGGTAAAATTTAATTTGGACACTCATGACTGTAAGGGAAAATACCTGAAGTCACAACTTCATAAGTAACTGGATTTGAGATTCCATTTGCACAAAATCTGACTTCTCCTGCTTTCCATTTTACCTCTCCTTATTTTAGAGACAACAAGGGCTGAAGTTCACATGACCCACCTTTTAAATTAAAGCAGAGCTGTGCTTCCTTTGAGTTCTCTCAAACATAAGCAAAAAGCCCTATGGATAATATCAGCTTTGCTATCAAAGGTCAAAGTCATGGAAGTCAGTGGTGTTTAAACTATAACAGAAAGCCATTGGCTATCAGTAAGCACTGAAACAGATGAAACTGAAAGGGAAGCGAGACATTAAATAGTTTTTAAATGGCTCAGTAACCTTCTGAGTTGCACGCAATTCTTGAAACTATTGCCATAGTCTTCAAATCCCATATCCTTCCACCTTCCTATTTTTCCTGTCTGATGTTTGATTTTAAAGAGTTGTGTATTTCTGACCAAGAGGAGGAGGACCTTTAAGTCCAAAAGCTTCATTAGTACTTTCATTATGCGGCAAACATATAGGAAATGTTTATCATCACATTTATACCGCTCTGTAGGCTGCCTCCCCATAGGCCTGGCCCAAGGGCGAAGAGAAATTCTGCGCGGTAACTCCAGAGCAGGTACTAGACCCAAACCTTCTTGAGCTGAACAATCAAATCCTGTGACTAAAATAAAGAGGAGAGAACCACTGGAGGTGTCAAACAGATGTCAGGGGAGGTACTCAGTGCAGTGGGGTGGCGGTGGGGCAGCGTGAGGAATTCCGCTCCCTCCTGGGAGCGGTCACGGGAGGATGCTGTGCCGCTGTCTGCAGATGCAGTCTTCTACAGATGCACGTGGCGGTTGCAGAAAATTTCCTTGCAATAGACATTCTGGAGATCAGTGCTGGGGCTTTTTATTAATTTACATAATTTTTATGCTGCCATTTTACTTGCTGTTCTTCTCCACAGTTCCAAGCTCCGTCTATTTCTACATCTTCTTCAAACCCTTTCCTGCATTTATCAAGCCATATTCCTTGCTCTAAGGTCTGCGCATGAAACAATTTTCTCTGTAAAGGTATATTTGTCTCCTACGTTCGGCAGAATAACTGAGGATGAATCTGTATGGTAAACACAGAGAAGACTCTAAGATCGCGTCCTCGTGGAAAAACCTAAGCTTTTCTCTCGGCTTTTGCTGTCAGATAGATGAAAATTAAGTGAATTGAGAGATCAGTTTAGGCCTTGAGAATGCAGCAGTCAGAATGGGCAGAGTAACAGAGTTTCACAGGAATGTTGATGGCCCAGAGGCCTGTCCTTGATTCTCTCATGAACAGACCAAAAGATTTCACAGATTAATGCAGTTTTTTTCTGTCTTAGATGATAATTTTCTCTAGGAACTGATCGGTCATGTCTTCCATGTTCGGATCTTCCATGAAATGTCCTATCACACATATTAGGCAGGATTTTTATTGAACTTTTATTTCTTTTCAATTACAAATGCAATTATTTCAGCTTGTTGTGGACTTTTTGTTAACAGAGTTGTTTGGATGCCGTGCTAAAATCTGGAGTATACCTCTGTAATTAAATCAAATCATATCGGCAGTATTTAAAGAGAAATTTCTGCCAGTTTTGGTGGTGGCAACTGCTTAAAAATTACTCATATAACATGCCAGTGGAAAGTAATATTAATGAATTACTAAAGCTGGCGGCTAAGCTTTCTTCAGGGAGGAAAAGGTGGTGAAGTTTCTTTTCAGGATTTCTAAGACTAGCTCTGAAATATCTGTCAGAATACAAGAGTGGATTAACATTTAACATTTTTTCTCTCTCTCTACTGTGTTTTTAGCTGGCCTGTTGTACTCTATAGCTTCTTTAACTAGAATAATCTTACACAATGTGCTAACTCTGGCAAAATACTGAATTGTATAAAAATAGCCTTACCTTGAATTGCTGAATGCAAGGTTATGTAAGTTGTTAATGTGGAATAATTATTCTACCACAGGATCATCACTGGCTGCATGTATTTCCTATAAGTGAATGGCAAGATATATATATATATACTGTGTTAAGAAAAAGTCTCTAATGAGCTCTTAAAATTTTAATACTTGAACTGAAAATGTGCACCGCACATCAGTTAAGGATAAAACTGTTAAACTTGGTATCAAGAAAGTCTTCAAAAGAAAAGGAAAGATAAGAACATGTGAAATAATTGGTTAATTCCCTGACAAGATACAGTTCATAAATATGGAGGGGGAGAAAGAAGTTCCCTTGCCCAACTTGTGCTATTGCAACAGCCCGCAGAGAATAGTAACTCGGCCGTACAACCTCACAAGGAGTTTGCCTTCGGGAGATTCATCATTTAATAAAGAGGAAGGGAGAAGGTACGTATGAAAAATCAGAAGGAGCACAAAGGATGTGATGATTCAACAAAATTAAACTCACAGCTTTGCCTGTTTACAGTAGGACTCTGTTCTGTATTTAATCACAATCTGCACAGCAAGCTAACATATGGGCTGGGGGCGAGGGGGGCATGATTTGGCAGCTACTGACTAATTTGATATATAGCACATTTTTCCTATCTATCTCCTCAATACATATGATGCTGAAAATTATTTGAAAATTAATGAGAAGAAAACTGACCCATTTTTTTTCCTGCAAAGCGTGCAGTTCACTGCACCTGGCTGGGGGGAAGGAAAAGTGGAAAATAATTGCAAAATTCTTAAGGGCACATTTTCAACCGGGTAATCAGAAAGGAATATTATTAATCAATTACATTTAGTGCTAGAATGCACTAGTGTTATAGGAAAACAAGGGAGTGAAAAGACTTGGAAAGATGGGATAATCATCTAAACACAATTCTGATTCATCTTGACCAGTGTCACTGCACTGAATCAGAGCAGCTTCGGGCTGTGTAAACTGCCTGACCCATTTTGTCCATCTGCAGAATGTGCAGTTCAGCTTCAAAATTAATGGAAAGCTTGGAATGGAATTAAAGTTAAAATGTTGCAAAGAATAGATTTAGAAAAATTCCACAAATACAAATATTTTGAATAAAAAATATTCAAAAACTTTCATTTTCAAAATCCTTGTTTTCTGACCAAAAAAGCAGTTGATATTTATTCTTTATTTTAAAATAGTTTTTCTAGTGAAATATCAGCAAAGACATTCTTGAAGCCTTAGTTCAAGTCAAGACGAGTTTCCAGCAATATTAAGTCATGACACTGAAAATGCAACCTAATCTGTTGAAATTTGTTCATTGTCTGTGCGTTAGCTTTGGAATGAAATGTGATGTTTAAAATACACACAGAAAATGTGAATAAAGGGCTATTCCATCAAACTAGGCATGGTTGTGTTCTTTTTAGTGTTATGTTGTTCTATACATAAGTAATTTCATAAAGCATTATTTGATCTGTGGTATGCATGTGTCATAGAAAGAACTAGAGATGAAAAAGTAGTATAATCAGCCATTCTGTTAACATAAAAAATAGAACTATTTCTAGTATTTTGTGTAGCCTAGATTTAGAAAAAACTATGATGAATGAAAAGTATAATTCCCCACGTATATCAGTAATTTAAAGTTTAACAACGGGGACACACTAAGGCTATGGCATATTCTGTGACATGTACAGCTTCTAATGTCCGCACATAAAACTGTTGCTAATATATTACATTTCTTAAGGATGAGTATTCCATAAGCTTTTATCACCAAGTTGATCTGATCCTCAACCCACAGTTTCTTTCATAGGTGTCTTATATTACTCTTTGTTATGTGTATTAAAACCACCCTAAATAATTCCTTTCTCACCTCAGGATTTAAATATTTATAGACTATTGTTATATGCACCACCATATTTTGGCTGAAATAAATAAGAAAAAAATATATGGCGCTTTTGTTACTAAGTATGATTTCAATTTTCATAAATGTGGATGGACTTGCAGTCAGTCTGACATAAAATGAGATTAGATCCACATAGTATAAATTGATGTGTGGTTGTTGTACTGTTGTGAAGTAAATTGAAATAGAAAATAATCTTTCCTCTTAAAATATGCAACATACCTGATGTTTCAAAAGCTTTTGATTCCCTAGTTTTGTTTGAAATTTTGCTGTGATGTCACCTAAAGAAAGAAATAACAGTGTACTAGTTCTGGTTGGGATAGATTTAATTTTCTTCATAGCAGCTTGTATTGTGCTAGGTTTGGGATTTTTGCTGAAAACGGTGTTGGTAGCACACTGGTGTTTTAGCTACGGCTGAGCAGTGCTCACACAGAGCCAAGGCCTTTTCTGCTTCTCACCCCGCCCCACCGGGAGTGGGCTGGGGGTGCACAAGAACGTGGGAGGGGACACAGCCGGGACAGCTGACCCCAGCTGACCAAAGGGATATTCCATAGGATGTCACATCATGCTCAGCGTATAAAGCTGGGGGGGACGACGACATTCGGAGCGATGGCTGAACCCCTGCCTGCCGATGGGAAGTGGTGAGTGCATTCCTTGGTTCGCTTTGCTTGCACACACAGCGTCTGCTTTATCCTCTTAAACTGTCTTTATCTCAGCACATGAGTGTTCTCACTTTTATCCTTCCGATTCTCTCCCTCATCCCTCTGGGAAAGAGCGAGCGAGCAGCTGCGTGAGGCTGAGCTGCCTCCGGGGTTAAACCACAACAAGAAAATTGACAACTGGGCAAGTATTGGCATGCAGGATCCAGATTAACATTGTTGGTCCAAGTCACACTCAAAAGAAGTACCAACCTTTATTTTCTACACTACAACACTCATTTTCAGTCCAACTATCCATTTTTAGCGTGAGGGCTTTCTTAGATCAGAAAATCCCTTTTAGACCTGGGGCATTTTCCCCAAAAGATTTTGTTTGCCTGCTTGCTTTGTTTTGTTTGTTTTATATTTGAAATCCAATAGGTGTTTTTTGTTTGGTTGGTTTTGGTGTTGTTTTTGAAGCTGATTATCTGCCAGGTAAAATAGTTTTGAAGAACATTTCTGATTACTTAAAAAATTCTTTCCTAAATTTAGTTTTGCTTCTGCAGAATCATGAACATGTATGTTCAACCTTCTACTGAAGACAACAGTATTTTCCAAGGATGCATTGTGGTCTCCTGAAGAATATGTCTGAGGCTCACCACTTTTGTCAATGTTGGTCACTTCAACAATAGTGAAAGCACGAGCAGTGGCATCTGCAGAGAATACTATGAGTGGCAACACATGTCAAAGAGGTGACACATTTGGAAGAAATCTTAGCAAGTGAGAATGGCATTTTTCCATCATCAACTCACTTTGTTAAGTTAAAATCTTTGAGTCTGGATTATAGTTCTTGAAATTCACTTTACTTTTGCTACTGAATGCTGCATCTTTTTTTTTGGTGCAATAAAGCTCTAGATTTCCAACTCCAGTTATTTAATTTATTATATTAATAGGTCTATCATATGACAGATTTAATTTTATGAAAACAGTTTGCATGTAATTATCGAAGCAATTTCGACTACTTGAAAATGCAGGTAGAATATTCTTACAAAATTGTAATAGTGTGCTTCAGAAAAGCAGCCTGTTAAGCTCTGCGCTACCACCCCCATCAGGTGTGGTAAGCTCAGGGACGTTAGATTGTGTGATCTGCACCTGAAGTGAAGTGTGTGCTTTTAGGCAGAGACCAATATTTTATACACCTTGTCCCTACAGAGCATGGAGAAGGCGCCCATTTCCTTAAAAACAAAAAAGCAAGCAAATAAACAAAGAGACACTGGAACTAACTGTAACTAGGTTAGGTCTCCAGGTATCCTGAAAAGAGTTCCCAAAAGATGTTTTGTCTGAGGACAGTGAAAAGGAGAACCCACCAGCCCACTGCTGAAGGTACTTGCTGCTCGCTGAAATCAGTTGCCCAGTGGTCAATATATGGCAAAATCAGGACAAGGCTGTTTCCTTCTGTCTTCTCTCCACCCTATTTAGGCACTGGAAAAGACAGAACGGAGTTTTACAAAGCCTGCTCATGATGCCTGAAACAAACTACAGGACCATGTGGGCATGGCGAGGAACTGATGTTCCCCACATCCCCATGGGACGTGCTGCAGGCTAGCCTAGCTGCCATCAAAGACATCTCTTCCTCTGCACTTTTGGGCAGGCTTTTGGGGTAGGTTATCCAAAGCAACTAAACTGGTAAATGTTGTAATTCTGCCAATCACTAGCAAAACGAAACACAAAAAAGTAACCTTTGATTTTTTCTTAAAGCATCAGTTCCAGTTGAAAAGTTGTGGAGACACACAAGTGTAGCTGTCAGTCACAAGCCATAAGGACTCCGCTCCCACCTTCTTTTTACTTCTGAGGTGCTTGTGCATTGTCTGATTCCACCCAAACTTATGGCAGTCCCTTGTCATTTAATGGGACAAAAGACTTCAAGAAAAACAGAGGCTGCAAAAACTGCTTTCAATGACTGAGAATGACCACGAAAATATGTCTGGCGACATTCCAGAAATGCTTGTGCTTAAGTGGAACTGGAGAAACACCAACAAACGCAGCAGCTTTGCTCTGAATGCAAATATTATCACAGAGCTCTCATCATAATGTGGTAAAAGATAAAGCCATACTCCAGGGAGCAAAGACATCATCCAGTTGCACAAAGGCGACGATTCCGTCCAGTTTCCCTAGCAAAAGGTAGAAAACTGAAACTACTGTTTTGAATGTGCAGGGGAATAAGAACCACCCCCCCCCCGAATCTTTCTCACTGAGATTATCTCTCAGCTATTTCTTACCACAGCTCTGTCCTGTCCATCTGCCCCAACTTTAACAAGTGCAGTTAGGCCAACTTGTCCATGCTGAGCATTTCAGCCGATCACCTGTATTCAGCTCTCAGTTTTTCCTCAACACTTCGAAATTGGATTAAATGTTCTTCTAGCTCGTATCCTGTATGCTCAGCATGTTTCAGGAAGGACTATCAGCAATAAATCTTGATAAGACTATTACTGACAAGTCCTCAGAAGAACAAATAATACTTTTTTCCTCTGCTTTTTAGTATGTGTGACTATATTCATGCATTTCTGATAGCAGCTACTCTCTTCATACAGGTTCAAGGTGCCATTCCTAATGGAATCTGTAGAAACTGAACCGAAACAACTGAGGGCAGAATTGCTCCAAATTGCCTTAGTCTCAGATTGAACCAGGCTCACCTATCATTTATGTTACAAAGTCAGGTGGCCCTATTTCCTAGCACTGCAATCAGAAAACTATTGACCAGCAACAATACAGGTCTCAATTCATATTGCTAAAATGAACAGTAAAGTATTTTTTTCATAATTTTCAGGTGATTCATTGAAGTAAGAATACTGAACTTAAAGATAAGGAACTTGGGCATGGAGATGTCAGGTAACCTGTGAGAATTAACTATCCTTCAGCCTTCCAAAAATCTTTTTTTCAGTAATGAGCGGTACTGAATAAATAGCTTGGTTTATGGAATAGGTAGCTGTTTAGGAGATTTCAATACCTAGGCTTCTTTTCTGCCAATATGCCTTTTCTTGCATGGGATACATCACAGCTAAGTATATGCACACAGTACTGGTTTGCTGCTTTTCACTCCTCCATAGTAAATAACCTTGTGGAGATTACCCCAGTTTCCATTTATTTATTTGTGTTTTTATTTTTAAGCTTGTGAGGAAGCCATTCCGAGACGTGAATTTTATATGGACAAAGGTAGGTGAGGTGAATCCCATGACTCTATTTTCCATTTGTGAAACCAAAAACTTTCTCCACCATTTCTTTCTATTGTGGCTTTAGAGTTTCAGATCAACTAGGCACAGTCTCTAAATTTGAAACTACATGGTACTCAACGTGATAGGACACAACTTCGATATGTATATCATCTCATACTGCATAACAATTAGAAAAAAAATATTTCTGAGGAAAAGCAAAATCTAAACCAAAATGAGTAAAAATAAGAAAAAGAAATCTTAAGGCTCAAGACAGTCATTTTCAAGTGCCACCGATCTGTGCATATTGTAATGCGTTATCTTGGGTGCAGAAATCTTTGTCACACGTTTTAACATGGAGATGCTGCAGGTTGTTATTTCCTTCTACATTGTAAGTTAGTTCTCTGGTGATCTAGCAGTTACCTAGGAAACAGATTTAGGAAGGAAGTATTGGTGATTGTGTAAGGACTGATTTGGGTTTTTGGGCTTGGGGTGGGTGGTTTTTTTCACATTTTCAGAGGTTGAAAAGGATTTTATATTGCTAAATGATGAAGAAGTTACAAAATTACTTCTAGGCTTTCTTATTAGTTTAGCTATATCATGGTGTACTAAGACAAGTGATAATAAGAGAATAAGATTTTTTTTAAACACTCTGAATAAACAGTACAATTATGTACAGATATTGAGCTTCTCCTTATCAACACTCTGCCAATGACACTGGTTTATTCTTGTCATTAATATTCATAATATCACAAACTTTGTTAAAGTTATGGCTGATCTATTAATAAAAATAAGGGATTCCTATTATAAACACACTCAGGCAATGAGAGATGTCTTGTATTCAGCCCTCCACCTGTGTCACATTAAATTCTGGTGATTTCAGCATGTCTATTTAGGCCACAATGAGCGAGATCTTCTCAAATAAATTTACACATTATCTTGAGCTATGTGGTTTAATATAGAAATTATTCCCACTGTACATGTTTCAGATAAACCAAAATTCCTATGCTATCACTGGTTGTTCTAACAATTAATAAGATACTGGCCATGAAAATTTTGGGGGAGAAATACACAATGGCTTTTAGATATTTAATTTTTTTTTGTATGTGTTGCACCTGTGTTTGCTTTTAAAAAGCTAAAAACATATGTTAATTAATCAAAATTTTGCAATGAAAGAAATAGCAGATCTGTTAGCATTAGGAAAAGAGAAACATGGTATCCTGTTAATTTATAGTACGATTTCCAGTACGTAATAGTGACTGAATTCATGAAAATATTTTCTTTATAAAATTTCTTTACTCTGCTTGGCTATCTACTTTAATGAACACAGTATCAGTAATCAGCATGGTTAATGTGTCTGTAATGCATTAAGAAACCAGGCTAAGAAGCATAGTTGCTATAATTTAAAATCAGTAAATTCCTAAAAAAATTTCTTAAAAATGCTGTTGAAACAAAGCAGAAAGGCCAAAAAAGTGTCTTGCCATATGTTAAAAATCCTGTACACATCTTTTACTTACCACTTGCTAATAATATGACTGTGCAAAATGTATGGCAATAAAAATATATAATCCAAGCCTCATAATCACTATTTGGAATTTCAAACACTGCAAGTAATGACTGTTGTGCAGGGCTGGAAGCTCACCCCAAAAACATTGAAATATTGAAAATGTTTGTTGAATGTTGCTGTTTCCTCCCTTTTTTAACATTTATTTTGAAATTTGGGAGGTTTCACACAGCTCTAGTGGCTGTTTTTATGATTTTACTTCCATTTTTCTCTTCCAGTGTCAGCTTTTCATAAGTTTAATAAGTTTTGAATAAAAATTTCCAAGTGTGGTGTCTATATGGTATTATTTCATTTCCTTAAAATGATAAGACATTATATAGTGTTTTTAGAGTCTTGTGTTGAAATGTTAGAACTTATTGAAAACTATAAATTTAGGAAGTACACATTTATTTTGGTCTGTAAAACTTAGGTGAGATATAAAACAATCTTGTATTATCAAAAGAAAATCAGTTCAGTGTTTATATAAGTTATGACCATTTCAAATCCTATACATGAACAAACCACATTTTTTTTTCTTAGAAGAGAAACTTACATTTAATGATTCAAAGAATTTGCTTAATACAATCTTTGGTACACACTCGAGAAGAGCTGAAAATGAAGAATGCCTTTTTCATTTGTATATAGTAGAATTTGTTTTAATTTAACATGAATCTCCAAAGCTTAGTTCTGTTATACTTTTGATTATATTCTGTAGATGTTTTTTACCCGTAGATGTCCACAGTGCAGGGCATCTGTAGGCTGATATCATCTGTGAATCATCTTCCTCCTTAATCTCTGACGGATGAATTTCACAAAAAATAACCATTATATTTCTTCTGTAGTAAACTTTCACGCCTCCAATTCCCTTAAAAGCACCAAGAAAATTAAATGCAACGAAACTGAGAACAAAACTAGTGTGAGTGCAAGATCAAGAGGTGGCATGTAAAGCATGTAAAGGCCAGGAAATAAATAACTGCTCTTTTTTGTACAGCATTACCTTGGTCCTATTCCATATACACTTCCTCTTAGATATGAGTATTGGTGTTTTACCACTTATTATCTAATATCACCGTCATACATACGCAGGACAATAAAACACCTAAGTAATTTTTGGATTTTTCTGATTTTGAGGTTTTTATTTTCCATTTTAAAGGGTGAAATCCTTTTGCATTTACAATTGCATACATATGCTGTGCACATGCACCACACCCACTAGAAAAATCAGCTGTGTGTTTGTGTTTGTGCAACTCTCAAGCTGCAGTTTTCCCAGGCCAGGCAACCCCGACACAGATTTTGTTCACTCTACGCACAACTCGGAGAATTTGCCCCTATAACCAAAGCTACTAAGACAACATTAGTGTTGTGTCTAGCAGCATTAAGAAAAAAAAGTTTGAGGACTTAATTTCATCCATCAGATAATTTTGAAAGTTTTTGCATTTTTCAGTCTGAAATGTCTTTTAACCAAAAGGCAGCACATCATTTACACTTTTCCATTCACTCCCCTCTTCTCCCATTCCCTTCCTCTCCTGACTCATACAGAGAAATGGGTTTGAAGCTAAAGGTCAAAAGGGTAAGTACTGGACATATCTGAATTTAATTTAGCTGCTTCTGTCTTTCCCTTACAGAAGAGAGTGATGTTTTTGTATATTAAATTAAGTTGTTGGATCTGGGGGTTTGTTTTACGATCATTTATCTTTTAAAAGAAATATCAAATAAGGCTTGATGTTTTAGCACATGCAAACACATTTTTAAAAGAATAATTGAAATCTGCCCTTTTATATAATGATCTGCACAGGAGAATAACTTTTGTCCTCTGCTTTTTGTTACTAGTAAAATCAATTATTCAGAAAAATAACATTAATTATAATTAGAAATACTACACTTGAAGTTTTAGTTCATTAGTGTGGGCTTCCACAAATGTAATAATGGATTGAATTGCACTTACTCCAGAGTTAGTCTTTTTTACAGCACAGCACTCCAATCTGTTTTTCTGTTAACGATATATTTAACAATGTAAGAAAGACTACAGACTAAAACATTACACCCTGTGAGATAAGGAAGTAATTTGCTCAGGTGTGTGAGTGGAAAATAACGCAACATACGAATTGACTGCAGTATTTCTGTAATTCAGCTTTACAAAAGGCATTGTTACTAAAGAGAAAATGCTTTCTTCTTTGGATAATCAGCATAAAATGGCAAGAAATCAACAGTTACAGCTGTTGAAAATCAGATCACATCAAATACACCACCCCTTCAAATGTCTTCAGAAAAGACACTTTTTATGGACCTTTACAGTTCTGGGAAGAAGATAGTCCCTGACCTCATCTGGACCTTACATTGGACCTTTAACAACTGTGCTGAAGAATGACATTAAGTGCTGCAGAATTCATAAACTTGGTGTTGCACACTCCCTGAAAGACCTTTGGGTATAGACAGTTTTCTTGTTACTTTGTAGGACATTAGGAAGCTTATCTGGTTAGCACGGTGAGAAAAAAATAGCTATTCCATAAGATCTCTGGATCACCACCTCTTAAATTGTCCCTTCCAGTGTGGTGGAAATGAGGTATGTAGTGAGATACAGGTATGTCTGTTTAAATCTATGCTTGCTATCTGTCTCTCTATCTATCCACATATATCCTTACCTACCCACTAGTACCCTTGTACCTATACTCCGTATTTACAGAAACTTCAGAGAGGCTGTTTTACCTACATTTTATGGAATATTCATCCATGTTTCGGGCTTTGCTTAGTGCACACAGTCTTGATATAATGGAAAAATATGTGGCTTAGCAGAGCTATAGGAAGATGATGACTGAAAGTGATGGAGAAGAAACTAGGAGTTCCTAGATAAAGTAGGAATAATTGATGTATTTCCTCAGTTCCTAAGAAAAGCTTTTTTTAAAATTTTTATTATTTTTAGGAATGGGAAGATAAAGTTCTCAAACTTTTTGCTTTCCTCTTTACTTCCTGACACAACAACTGTAAAAATGAGAAGTTCAGCTACTGAAAAAACATATCTAATTACAACAAAAACCATCAGAAATGACACAAACTTTTTCTATCACCCTTTCTGATAGATGTAGGAAGTATAGATGTATTGTCTTTCGTTGAATATTGAAAGGCAAAAACCTTTCAGGATTGCTGATACCATCTCTTGGTAGCTTTACTTCCTTGAGCAAACTCTTTTTCTTCCTCTCACAGCTGCTCTGTTCTAGAACAATTTTTTGTTATTCCCTGGCTAATTAAAACTCTCTTGAGACTTGACATAATTGTTTTGTTCTTTTCTGCTTTTACTTTTCCCTAGTAAACTGTCCTGGTTTTCACTTACAATAGGCTTCTTTTTGGTGTTTGAAGCCATTTAAAAGTTCAAGAGCTGACTGTGTTGCTCTGCTACATTCGTCTACGTATATTTCTGTAAAATTTTTTGATGAGTTACCGGTATGACCCATGTTGCATTCTGCTGTAATATTTTCACCAAGTTTTCAATTTCTTTTTAAAATCAAATTTAGAAGGATTTAAGAATGCCATTATGTACAATCCAAAATATCCATCTAGCTCTGTTTCCTGTCAGCAAGCATAGTGCAATATTAATTCATAATATTATCCTTGTATATTATGATCTTTGTGTTTTGGTGATCTACATCTGTGGAGATTTTCAAAACCCATCTGTACAAAACCCTAAGCAACCTCATCTGAATTCTGCATTGACCCAATTTTGAGCACCTCCTGGAGTCCCTGTGACCCCGATGATTCTGTGATACTGTGATTTCCTGAGTGAGGGCAGCACGCTGCAACTTCTCTCTCTGGATTCTTTCCTTATGTTCTGAATAAAAAAAAGAAAGAAAAAAAAAATCTCTAAAGAACTCCAGAGCTTGCTGCTTTGTCAGGTTTTGTAGTCCTCCAAATTCCTCAATAATCATAGTTCCAGACTCTCCTATGCTTTGAGTGCTGCTCAAAAAGTATTTTGTGTAATTCATCAGCATGATTTGGTGATTTATAAAGACCAATGTTAACTTTGTTCACCTTTTTCTTTTATCATTACTAGGAGACTTTCAGGATCTGGCTCTCTGGTCCAGTCTCAGGAAAAACATATATATTAATACACCCTTTTAATTGTCCATTGTTTTATTTGCTCTGATAGTGTTCATCAAATAAATTTTATTTGACTGCTCATTAATTTGAGATTTTTCTTATATTTGACTTACATTTCCTTAAACTCTTTTGACAGTGATTATGAAAAAAAAATTTGCATGTATATCATACAAAAATACTATATTAAGTTACTATAGCTTCCTGTATCAAGCAACAAACTTGTTGAATTTTTTTTTTAAGCTACTATTTGAAAGAACAAGTTAGAAAATATTAGGTATCATAAAGAATCAGGACCATAGTATTCAGGGAGACTGAAAAATATCCAGCATAAATCTGTTGATAACAATATGAAACACCAGTTCAAGCATTAAAAATGGCCCAAGACAGACTCTTCCTTGAGAATCTATCATTCAAAATTTAATTAGGTCTTGATTTTCTTATATTTATCTAACACTATGACCCTTTGGGGAAATATGTATAAAATTTAATATAGTTTCATATCCTGACAGCGAATTCTAACATATATCTCAAAAAAGCATATTAGAAATATCTTTTTCCCCAAATGTATCTAATTTATGTAGATTAAATACCTGCAAGTATTTAATTCTTGTAAAACTATTATAATCTTCTTCAGTAGTGTTGCTCTCATCATGAAAGGATTTTTCAACAGGAAGAGTCGTGTCCAGGTTACTGTGTTACGGGTTCATGAAGCTTTTCCTCTTTCTGCTCTTAAGTATCCACACATGTCCACCAGTTTAGCTTTAGTGAAACACTAGAGAAGTCCAGAACAAGACATTTTCAAACTGCACAGATACTTTTTGTTTAAATAACCTCCTTTTTTCTAGAGAAACCACTGTGGATCCCTGATAAAGAAGTTGTCTTTTCTTCCCCGCCCCCCGCAAATTGGTCAACCTCACATACAACCAACACCCACGCTTTACAGCAATCTGCACTACAGGGCAGCCACAGGTTGTTTCACTGCTGCTGTTGGTTTTGTTGCAATTTTTCCTCTGCTTGCTTTAATTTTTCAATGTAAAATGAGCAGAAATGCTGAAACTGTACTCCAGTTAAAGTTGTATTTGAACATCGGGAACAAAAGTACTCTTCCGGCAAAGTACTGGGCCTGATGCTCTTCTTGCATATTAGAAATAAAATTAAGAAGAATTGGAAGTAAATAATTTCTTATGCTTTTAGTGCCTGAGAAAAAGATTTTTTTTCCCCCTTAAATATTTCTTTGTTATTCTTACTTTTGTGCCTGATGAGTTCTGAGATGCCATGCAATTTGGGAGCATCCTAATTATTTAAAATGCGGCCATGTATATCACCGGCCATGTATATCACCAAAAAAAGAAATGTGATAACACAAATAAAGATGACTCTGACATCTGAGATCTTATCATTATTCTAATCAACTTGTTGGGGTTTTTTTCTTTGTTGGGTATTGGCATTCTACTAGGTCGTTTGCTTCCCATTTTCATCTTTTAAGGGTTTTCTCTTCCTTCTTCCTTTCCAACACTTCCAACATTTACAGTCTTTTCTAGAGCATTTAGGCTCTTTCTTACTGCACCTGATTGTTGAGTTTGGGGCATTGGGCTCAAAATGCAGAACAAACATAGCTCTTTTTTCATCTTTTCAGACTCCCAAGGGTCCCAAACATTTTCCATGGACATTCTCCTTCTCAATGTTTGCAGCTGGGCAGAGAGTGACATGAAGAGATGGGTTCAGTGAAGCACAAGGAGATTAATTTTTTGCATCTATGTTGTAGAACAGTTTAGTAACAGAGCCAGGAAAATCTCAGGCTGGATCAAGAGCAGGTCCATGTTGCCCTTCTGGAAACGCTGACTCCATGACCAGTCCCTGTCACCTGTCCCAGGTCCTCATCAATTCCACCTCCATATCAGAGACGTCACGAAAACTTGCCACTATGAGTAATCAGTTGCATGTGTAACACCTATTCTTCTGCTCGCTTCAACTTCCCTTGACTCTAGCTTGTATCTGTAATTTTTTTGTTTGCTTGTTTGGAGTTTGCCCCTTCATGTCACCCACTGCTTACATTCTAGAGGAAAGAGAATTACAGTAGCCAGGAGTGCAGTTACTTTAAGACTCAGCCAGGGTGCTCCATGGTGTATCTTTAATATTTAACCAAAGGCCTTCTCCTCTGACCAGCAGTACTTTGCTCCTGCAAATGCTCAGGTCATTCAGCTGGAGCAGGCATTCAGTTGCAAAAATTAATGTGCTGCTAACAGAGAAAGCTTTAAATATCAGTTCCATTTAACAAGGCAAACTAGCATTCCTAAACTGTGACAAGGAGAGATGGGATTCATCAGACACAAGGGCACATTTTTCCCCACCCTGTTTGCTCTTCCACTAAGAGCAAGCAGAGGTAGAAAACTGCGTGTTAAAACTCTTCAGATTGTTTTTCTTCTGTTAAGTAAGACCCACATGGGAAATGTCTCCAAGTACTGTAACACCATGGGTGATTCATCTCCACAGGAATTATTAGAGAGAAAGTATCTTTCTTTGTGAAGTTGATTGCATTCATTGAGGCCACTTGGTGTTTTTCCCTCATTGTTATTTATTAGTATTTCATAGACACTCATAATAATAACTCAGAATCCATAATAATGTCATAAATCTAAAAAAAAAAAAGGTTAATGTTATCCTTTCGGTTTTTGTTATACACTTTGCTGCTGTAAATCTTTCACATTTCCTCCAAAAATAGAAGGAACACCCCATTACATTTCTCTGAAGCAGAAAAAGGCTGTGGTGCTCTGACTATGTCTGTGATTTCGTCTATGACACTGGTCCTACTGACTCAATGAAGTGGAAGTCCTTGCTCCGTTGGAAGCTCTAAATCCAGTCTGGATACTGGTTAAAGGCTTTTTGCTCTCAGGGAGAAATGATTTGGTGGCTGAATTGCTTAGTTGTAGGTAATTGCTGCAAGCTGATTCTGCATATTTCTAGTTGTTCCTATCCATGTTATTTTCCAACTGGCGATTTCTATTTTCATTTCCAGGTTCACAGTTCATTTGCACTTGATCCCCCAGAGATTGTTTTCTTGAGCAGGCATTTTGTAAAAGTACAGAGAATGGATTAACCCCAGTTCTGCACTGTACTCTGGATTGTGTATTCTCTAAAAAGCACTTTATAGGCATGGACCCTTTTTTCCTGTCAATTAGCTCCTGCATTCCTGTGCTTACTCCATAGATTGTACTCCTCTACAAATGAGAAATATGATGCATAGTTTTGGGTTTTTGGTGGGTTTTTGTGTGTGGTGGTTTTTTTTCTGTACAGTACCGTAATGGTATTTGCGTTTCAGATATGACAGATTCCTTCACTAGTCGCTTGAGACACAGCACAAGAATGAATTACTCTGAACTGTCTTTCTGTCTCCTGACAGGTCTGCTTGAAAAGCAGCTTGCCTCAAGCTGAATTCATTGTTATTTCACTTATCTCCGAGTCAGCAAGAGACAGTTTTACAAATCTCTAACATAAGGCATGAAATGGAATTCAACAGCAACACTAATTTTCTTCTTTTTATTTGACTCTGGCCAAATGAATGGAGGCTGATAGATTGCTAATACAGAGAGCACATTTTGGGGTGTTTTCTTGAAATGTTAACTTTATTAAAATCAGTCACCCCAGTAACCTCATAGAAAATTAATTCTCCCTGATTTATTTATCTTGCCCTGTATCTACCTCAAATACAGCCTTTGGGGTGAAGCTCTTTGAAAGAGACATATTAGTCTTTCTTTTTTTGACTGTTATGACTCTAATACTTTACTGCTAATAAATTCCATTTATATAAATATTCAATTAGCTTAAGATCATTAAAAGACCTTCCATTTTTGTGAGGCAGAATGCTTCCCTGAACTTTCCAGGGCACAGGGTGATCTCAAACACATTTTCCTAATTATAGTGTTGTGGGTGGCAATTGGCTTCCACTCATGGATTGGCTCCCATCTATATACTTATGTGAAAAGAAGCCAAGTTTTTAAAGGATATGCCTATATTAGCAATCTACACGTGACGAGAGCCCCAATGACACAACCATCTACATTATCGTATAATCAGGATGGTCCTTACTGTGGGTCATCTACTGCCCCAGACAGTGAGCTGGCCCAAGCCAGTACCCGTGCTAAGCACCAGGGTCAGAGGACCATTACCTTGCAGTGGTTTGAGTATAGTCACCCCTCTACCCCCTGAGGAAGTAGCTCTCCTATTTGCCGTAAGAACTAGAGAAGGTAATTTATCTCTATTTTTAGTAGAAACAATGCAGTCAAAGGATGCTTCCATCAGGGGAACAAAGCTTTCAGGCTTGTCTTGGCACAGCCCCCCTGCTTGTCATGAACACAGCCCCAAACACCCAGAATAGCCTTACTCATTGAATAAAGTTATCGGACTTTCTTTGGCTCTTGCATCATGCTAAAGTAGCACTAAATACCACTTTTTTCATGGAAAGAGTTCTCTTCCTTCCCACCATTCCCCTCCTCTTCAACTGAAGTTTGCCTGTTGAAGCAATAATTTGAGGCAATGATATGAGATCCCAGGCCTGCCCTTATCCATGGCACAGCTTTCAAGGCTATCTCTGCATCAGTACATAAAAATGGGCTGGAAGCTATTCCGTGTCTGGGAGGGCAGGAGTTATATTTCAGCACACCTCCACAGGGCTCAGCACCCTTTCCACCCAGGCTGGCTGGCTTTGCCCATGCTGCAAACAATCCTGGGTCCTTGAACTGTGCTATCATTGAACAACAGGTTCAGAGATCAGAACCGTGCTAAAGGATGCTAACAGAGTATCACCTGCCAACATTCATGCCTTTTCAGTTACACCTGCAGTCAGGTGTAAAGACATCATTGTTTTGATAACAGGCTGCTAAAAACTGTCTTCAGACTGCTGAGGCTCATTCCCCTACCTGAGGACTTTAAGATTCATCACAGGCAGAATCTTGCTCAGAACATTTTAAAAGCACATGAAGTGCACTGAGGTGCTGTGGGTAACCTCATTCAGAAGCTGCCGTTGCCCTTGACCTCTATATGGGATCCACAAAGTATTGGGAAAAATCTCAAATCAGAGTCAGGAGCAGGCCAAACTCCTCCTTTTTTGAATTTTTTTTATTTTTCTCCAGAAATATATGTAATTTTTCAGAGAAAATTTGGCAGTTAGAATGGGAAGAACTCTCCATTAGAACCAATGAGACGTTCTTTCTACAAATCAGGGGCTAACATTAGCAAAAGTGGCTGAGGCCAAAATGCTAAGCTTGACTGTTTGAAACAGTGACATTTTCTAGCACTGTAACAGAACAAGGGTCTGGTTACTGCGAGTTGCAGTACTAGATCCTTAACGTAATTTCGCAATTACTAATGCACAGCAAGAATTTTTCTATTATTTTCTTTTTAGTTTCATCAAAAAGACTAGATCAAGTGCAACCTGCTATTGTAGGGAATTTTAATCAAATGCAATTATATAATTAATGATACAATACTAAGCCATGACAATCCAATTATCATTGATGAACATTTCTTCAGGGGTCTCTAGATTTTCATAGGGGCCTGGCAGGGAATGGATTCCTAATAGGCAGCTCAGAGCCTCTTGGGCTGTGTCATAGAAAAATAGAATTTCACATGCTTGTACTGCTCTTGTCTTATTCTAACAGCTGCCCTCCTAGTCATACTAAATGAGTTAGGCTTACTCTGTTGGAGACAACTAAAGGTTCTGCATGAATGGTGTAACCAGCAAACGCAAATGTTGGAGGGCAGCAGTGTTACATATCATGTTTCCCTCTAACACCAGCAAATTTCAGGGTAGGAAATTTCACTGTAGTTAACACTGTTAGAAATTATATTAACCACTCTTCTGGTCAGATATCCCAGGAAATAAGTGAATTTGTGGTTAAGCAGTCAATAGCCTATACTCACACAGCTTGAAACTGAACTACAATGATTGAAACTTGCTTTGTAATAAGTATGTTAGAGATAATATCAATGTCTCTTCTTCTCACATAAATTCTTCTAAAATAAACAAAACCCATATCTCACATGCAGCAGTTTTAAAGAGCCATGGAGAGACAGGGAGAGAAAGAGAAAGGAGGTATTGGGGGCAGGGAAAGGAAAATTATCTAAAAGTAACTGGCTACATGAACTCCCTCTTCCCCAATAATAGAATAACACAGAATCATAGAATCATAGAATCATTAAAGATGGAAAAGACCTTTAAGATCATCAGGTCCAACCATCAACCCAACACCTCCTGAAGTGCTACATCTACACGTTTTTTGAACACCTCCAGGGATGGTGACTCCACCACCTCCCTGGGCAG
>NW_010543984.1:0-31589 GCF_000687285.1 Phaethon lepturus | reverse complement strand
TCCCCAAGCCTGTAGCGTTGCATGGGGTTGTTGGGACTGAAGTCCAGGACCCGGCACTTGGCCTTTTTAAACCTCATACAGTTGACTTCTGCCTGTCGATCCAGCCTGTCCAGACCCCTCTGCAGAGCCCTCCTACCCTCCAGCAGATCAACACTCCCACCCAGCTTGGTGTCATCTGCAAACTTACTGAGGGAGCACTCGATCCCCTCATCCAGGTCATCGATAAAGATACTGAACAAGACCAGCCCCAAAACTGAGCCCTGGGGAACACCCCTTGTGACCAGCCACCAGCCAGATTTAACGCCGTTCACCACAAGTCTCTGGGCTTGGCCATCCAGCCAGTTCCTCACCCAGCAAAGAGTAAACCTGTCTAAGTCATGAGCCGCCAGTTTCTCCAGGAGAATGCTGTGGTAGACAGTGCCAAAAGATTTTTGAACAAGACCAGCCCCAAAACTGAGCCCTGGGGAACACCCCTTGTGACCAGCCACCAGCCAGATTTAACGCCGTTCACCACAAGTCTCTGGGCTTGGCCATCCAGCCAGTTCCTCACCCAGCAAAGAGTAAACCTGTCTAAGTCATGAGCCGCCAGTTTCTCCAGGAGAATGCTGTGGTAGACAGTGCCAAAAGATTTTTTAAAATCCAGGTAGACAACATCCACAGCCTTCCCCTCACCCACCAGGCGGGCCACCTGGTCGTAGAAGGAGATCAGGTTGGTCAAGCAGGACCTGGCTTTCATGAACCTGTGCTGGCTGGGCCTGATCCCTTGGTTGTCCTGCACATGCCCTGTGAGCACTCTCAAGATGAACCGCTGCATCATCTTCCCAACACAGAAGATAGAACATAGTGCCAAAACCTAAAGTGTAAATGAATGTCTTTTTGCAACACATCCAGTCATAGTCCTTGAACGGCATGGCTTATAGTAGTGGTACAAGGGTGGTCAGAGAAAGGACTGGGGAACAATGACAGGCAAAGTGAAAGAAACTGTTTTATCAAGCTACAGGTGTCATGAGAGGACAACGTTTCCGTCCCTTTTCTGTCCCCTATTCTGACCCCATTTCTTCTATAAATATTCTTGGGCTCAAGATAGGGTACAGCTACTGTGGTAATGAAGATGGAAGGGTACAAAGCAGCACAGCTTCTTCACTCAAAGTGCTGAACAGCTCCCACTTCATACAATGTGAATGAGAGGGACTACAGTCCCATTACTGCTCTCCAGGAAGTCACCATACTCCTGATAAGGACACAAAGCCACCAAGAATGAAACCACATGATCAAGCAATAAAATCCTCTGAGGGAAAAGAAAAAAATTAAAATATATATTTCAGTTTAAAATTACCTCTGGAATTATTCATGGAGTGCATTACCCATGACTACTTACATGCTGTGTTTTAGCAAATTTGCTGTATGTGTGTGCCAGTAACCATATAAGCCATTAGCTCATCTCAGTTCTTTGGAAAATAAATGGAGGAAAGTTAAGCAATTTTGGGGGGTAAGGGTTATTTTGGTGTTTTGTTTTTTTTTTCCGTATTGTTCAGTTTTCTCTCGAGATGAAGAATTATGCTTTGCTGTACATTGTTAAACATGGAAAAATAGTTGTTCCATACAAGGAGGGAGTATATAAATCCCTAACATGTAGCTTTTCAACCCATAATTTCTTACTCAGCTGAGTTACTCCAATTTAGCCCAAAAGACATTTGTTCCTCCTGCCACTGGTATTATTACACAGATTGTTCCAATTACAGAGCCATAGTTTCTTTATGAAGCTGGCTTTGGTTTTTACAGTCAAAATGACATGTAAAAAATTGAAAAATCAAATATATATTGTGCCTATTTATTGTGTATCTACAATGAGCCATAAAACTTAATCGCAATCATGAAACCTCTTCATAAAGTTACTACTTGAAAACTCAAAATGAATGAATGAGAAGAGTTCTTTTATGGTTCTTATACAAATATCAAATATATGTGTATTGTTCCAGAAGAAACTACGTGATTGCCATTAACCCTGTAGTGAAATGGATTTTTTTGAAATATGGTACGTCAGCACACCAACTGACACTTAACGGAAGTTTACGGACAAAAATTGTGCTTTATCACAAAGGTCTGGATTTGCAACATGCACTAATATTGACTACATCACCAGATACAGAGCTGTGTAATCAACAAAACAAGGAGTTGCATGAATCCTGGTATTTATATCTATTGACAAAGAAGAATACTGACATCTACAGAAATATAAGTCTCCCAATTAATATAAGTACTGCCATAAATATCACTGAGCTTTTTAAAAAATTTAAAGTCTGATTAAATTATGAAAAATAAAGTGGGTTTATGCAAATACTTCTGAAAAGAACCTTGATAATAATTTCTTGCCTTTTATGGTTTATAATTTGGACAGGTTCCGTCCAACCTACAATTTATTCTAGGTAATAATGATGTGTTTTTATGCAAATACCACCTATTTTTTATTATTAAGAATGAGAATAGTTTTGATTCACTATTCACTGCTACCTTTTGTAGTCAGTTTTCTAGGTTACTAAGGTAATCACGTTTTTCTGTTTGGTTCTTGCTCAGGACTGAAAAATTCTCGAGAAAGAATGTGGAGGTAAGCAATAATATTCAAACTTGAATCTTGATATCAGCCTTAAACATCTATAAATACATTGCTAAAATAAATTCTAATTTATTAATGCATTTTAAAAAGACAAATCATACTGTTTTAAACGCAGTTGTTTCAAAAGCTTTCAAAAGGGTCTACATTGGGTTAAACTCATGACAGGGTTTATCTTGCATATCTCAATGGCATGTGAACTGAACTATCTTTTTTGAAAATACCTCCTACTCCTTGCAGGAAGGCCAGAAAGGCATGTGGCTGAGCAACCATAAATTCCATTTTTCTTCCTAGAGATTTTGCATGCAAAACAATACAATGTCAGCTCAAATTTAACATAAGAAATCTTCTTTTGTTAAGCTTATTTCCCATTTCAAGATTGTGCAATACAAACAGTGTCAAACAGGCTATGCAACTGAGAAGTCCTGTTCTTGAGGTCTGAATGAAAGAGAATGAAACATCAATCTTGTCTTAAAATTAAAGGTATTTCTAGTGTTCAAAATTGCCATAATTTCTTTTTATTTATTTTGGTGGAGAACATATGCTTGGCAGATGGAATACTCTATAATGGCAGTGGGGAAACTACTGTACTGCAGCAGACGTATAGTCCATGCAGGCAATGTATTTCCTCTCCCTCCCAGTGACCACCATCAAACTACTCCAGAGGAAATCATCGCATGCTCTACAATCTGCAGATTTAAAAAAAAATGCCCCCAGGCAGGTATATCTTTAATCCCAGACAGACGTGATAGGTTTCATTTTGCCAAATTTTGACATGAGCAATGCAGACATCTATATCTAGATTTCCTTTCTAGTCAGAGAAAATCAGACATTTATAGAGTGCAAGTCATCACGCCTATTTTAAAGCGCCTATTTCTCTCTGTTAGAGATAGAAGTAACTGAGGTGGTGAGTGCATACGTAGATATTTACACTATAGACATCCAAAGGTTGGTGAAATATAGTTTAACCTTGGAGACCAGTTTAAACCCCAAAATGAGCAGTTATAATTTCCAAAACTCTCCCATCCATGATGGGAAATTAGTGAGCATTGCAAGCAATTTTGTGTAACATATCAGTACATTAACATCACTGCTAAAGCATACTGAAGGTTAATTTCGGTTTAACAATATAATCCTTGAAAAGCCTTCACTTAATACCCAGAGTACTGGGAAATGGGTCAATGAGGTTGCTTATGGAGCAGAAGCTGACGCAAACAGAAAGACACTCTTATCAGCACCTGAGTATAAAATAACCACAGACTGCAGCTCCTCCATACGTGATTCACTGCAGGAATTCAGCAGTTGATTGATAAGGGGAGTACACCAGAAATGTAAGCAGGCTGCATTTAAGAAGAATGTAAACAATTCAGCATTCCTCCCTGCACTTACCGCCATGGAAACGATAACAACCATCTCTCTGTTGACATACTTTGCAGCTCAGCCTTGCCTCTCCTGTGCATATAGACCCTGACTGGCTACAGATCTTCTCCAAACCCGTAGTGCTTCCAGCCAGGGAAAAGAAACTTCTCCCACAGGCCCCTGGCACAGCAGCATAATGATAATACTGAAGCTGTTGGCCCTCCAGAAGCACTCTCTAGGGGCAGAGCTGGTCAGCCACGCAGGCTGATGTATCTACAGAATTTCTCACCCTTGCAGACAATCCCAACAGCTTAAAGCTCTCTGTTCCCACCTAAGGTGTTAGTGTAAGCAAATGAGATGCCAAGGCAGACCAAGCATCTTTATGGGCAGGTACTTTAGTATCCTGTTGTCTGGATCCTCCTTGAGGAGGTAGAGAGGGACAACATACAGGGACAAACTTGCAGGATACAGATGGTAAGTGGAATCAATTCTACAGCCCGTTGAATAAAAACAGAATTTCAGTAGGGAGGATGCTAGGGAAGATCATTTCTGTAATAGCTATATGGTATTACAAAGCTAGTAGTGAGTAGGAATATGTTGAGAGGTGACTTGGATCCTCCTTCCTTTTATACTGAAAAAAATAATAACTGTTAAATCTTCTATTTATGAGAGCAGATTGATGATTTTAAATGATTGTACATTCATTTGTTTTAGCACTTGGGGAGAAATTAAAACTCCAGTGATAACATCAATGTATTCTTAAGGGTCAGATCTGCATTCCACACACCATTACTGAAAACTATGCTTTCATCCTGCTTAATTTTAAAATGACCCTGTTGTTTCAATACAGTTGCTTTATATGAGATTCTTTTACAGCTATATCAGACAATAGAAATGTATGGATGCATCAGGAGATCGTTCTACATGACCCTGTTCAAAAGAACAAGATCATCCCAAACAGCTTTCCAAGTTGTTTTGTACAGATTCCCCACATTCCCCTATTTATCAACAACCAGAGTTACTCAGCAAAGCATTTGACCAATTAAGTCCTTTGATTATTTTTTTACAGAAGCTTGAATTTATCATAATTCATGTTCATTATTCCTTTGTATATGGATGATAGTGCTTAGATACACGAAGTCCAAAAAAGACTAAAAATGGTGCCTAGAGCAGTCAGACCTTCTGTGTGTGTTTGCTCACTTTGCAAATACGTGGTGAGGTTCTTAAACCTGATTCTTTGTACTTTTGTATGAGCAAAGAGAATACAATTCACATTGAAGTGAGAAAAAAAGGAGTTGTGGAATACATTGCCAAAACCATGGATTACTCACCCAAAAGTCCTAAACAGAAGTCAAGGCTGCAACAGGTGAGCTGGAATGCAATCTGTCACTGAGAAATACTTAGGTCTCAGAGAACTCAAAGGTGGTTAATATGATGCCAAATTTTAAGAATTATTTCAGGGACAATCTGGAGAAATGTTAATCTGTATTTCTTACAGCCATATCACACAGATCAGGCAATCTGTAGTAAAGAATAAAATTAGCATGACATGTGTGATGTGTTAGGGAACAGCAAGCATGGATTTTCTATAGGTTAATTATACCTAAACAAACGTACTTCAGCTCTTTGGTGAGATCAGCAGTGATGCGGATAAGAGGGAATTAGTTCATAAAATCTGCTTAAATCTCCAAAATGCATTTGGAAATTTACTTTCCTGAACATTTTTCTGGGTGAAAATTAAAGGTTCATTAGGAAGATGCTTACAAGACACTTGGTCAAAAAATGGAAAACAAAAGGTGTAGTACATTGTCAATATTCCCAATGGAGTGAAATAATCAATAACATACTTCAGTGATCTGTGCTATTAACTTATCCACAAATTATCTGGAAAGGGGAACAGCTGAAGTGACAAAACCTGATGGGAAGTTGTTGTTGAAGTTGTTCAAAGCTGCAAAAAATGCATGCATGTGTAGCAGCATTTCCGAAGAACCTAGTCAAATCCTGTCAGTACTGAATACCTGATAACATGGAAGATGAAGCTTAGTGTAGCTAAATGTAAAGTAAGATATTTAAGAGGAATCATCTTCATTTTAGGTATGCAGTACTGGTTTACCAGTAATATTAGAATGTTATACTAATATCATAATATCTATAATACTAGAATGAGTTTTAGTTACCAAATTTTGCAGAAATTGTTGGGTCAGGACTCAGTGCAGTCAAAAAACAAATAAAATGTTAAGTGATGTTAGAAAAGAATCAGAAAATAACATTTTGATAGCATAATATAATAATGTTCACTTTTTATTTGCAAAGTAAAGGAAAAAATGTACTTCAAAATTTTCTTGAAAGGCATTAAAAATAATAACAGCAATACCTCTGTGAAGTCAGCTTCTTATGTTAAGGCTATTTGAAAGGTCACTAATTCCTAGAGTGTTATGATAAGTGTTGATAGTCCTTGCTAATTAAAATAACCTCCTACACACTGGGGTTGCTTTTTAGAAACACTTGTTGCCAGTCTTTGAGAAAATAAGTTTTGCAACTAATGGCAAATTCTCAAGCTAGTCCCCAATTATACACAAATTGAAATTGAGTTTTCTCTCTTCATTTGTTTTTCTGCATTTTTTTTTCCCCTTCCTTCCCCTACTTTTTCCTTCCTGGATGCCACACAGTAGGAGAAGCAGCGATCGGAGGCGTTGAAACCAGGCCACTACAAAATAATTGCAACTGCATTAACACCAGAAATGTTTTAAGACCAATTAATGGGGAAACTCACTAAAAACTCCATTATCTCTTTAAAAGAGATTTGCACGCTTGTGTCATGCAGCTCATAAATAACAGGGTTCTAAAAGGAAATCCCTTCGTAAATTGTTCTTCAGATTTTGTAAGAGTGCGTGCCTGTCATGAAGCTATTGAAACATAAGTTTATGTTCAGAATAAAAGCACCACAGAACGAACCATGATCTCATTTTGGAAATTATTGTGGGTGGAGAGGGAAGACTTTGGCCAGACTGGTTGTGTTACAGACATACAATGGAACTGAAGATATTTGAGTTAAACAAGGGGGTGTCAACCACGGTTTGACACGGTGGATTAACGTATTGGTGACTTAAAGATTCTGTTAGTCAGACACATTGGACAAAAAGAAAAAGGAGATCCTAAATACATATAAAGCCATATAGGTAAATGACAAAAACCAGAAAGAATGTAAATAGACTAATGATCCATTCTTCCAGTCAAGAAAATATATAATGCAATAATTGACTGTGTTACAAGTCCAGAAACCAGAAGCCAGCCTGGAAAAACTGTACGTACATAGTGACTGGTGCAGCATCGTTGCATGAATGAATGAGAATTTGAGGGATCAGGCTTCTCCAGAAAACAGGCTTCATTGATTGTGCTGGCATTTGATGTCAAGCTTAATTGCTTTATTGTATATGTTTATGGTCAAGAGTGATAATTTCAATAAGGCCCAAACTGACTTTCATTGCATCTGAGAGAGCTAGGGGGAACTGGAGTGAAATTTGTGTTGTATTTTGTTTGTCTGGTATTTTGTCTCAGTATAATCTTAAACAGTCTTAAACAGCCTTAAACAGCCTCATGAACTGCTATCTGGTGATATCTTAAATACTATTAGCTATCAAGTGATATTACAAGAGCTAACCTGAGGAAACAATCTGTGATTCATCTTATTTAATACAATTTCTCACCATGCCCATGCGAGCTAGACAAGAAACCTTACGAAGAACAGCTGCAGGATAATCAGATGCAGCAAATCCTATCAGGAATTTGTTAATGTGTTGTGATGGGGAGCTGCAGCACCTTTTTTTTCCCACCTTTCTAATGTGAAATTATAATCTGAATTTTCTGTAGGTGTTACAATATTCTAAAATATCATAATTCAGATGCTAGAGAAGGAGACACAGGACTGCTGTTCCCATATGCCAGGGATATGTACAAAACCTGTGTGCATATGCCAGATATAAATGCAGATATTTAGGAAGTTGTTTTCACTGAAATATGGGTTATATGTGGTAATCAATCTGGCTTCAGTGACCAAATTACACCCTAATTGTCAACACCTTCTTGTTCTTTGGGATTGTTCCTAGGGAGGAAAACAAGGCTATCATTTTCCCTAATGAAAGAAAATGGACAAAAAAATTTGCTGAATTTATAGAAATTCAACAGTGTGGTTACTGTCCCCAGCTTTACAGCGGTTATGTTTTAGCCTTTGGGTGTCAGGCTTTCATTTCATACTACCAAATGCTTCCTGAATTCCTGGGGTTTTATTTCTTCTGCTGTTAACAGAAGAATTAATGTTAACAGAAATCTGTTAACATTTCAGTTCTATCTTTTTTTTTTCCATTTTGCTGCCCTTACCCTTCTGTGTCATGCTCTAGAAAGTGTGTTGAAGTTGAATTTACACTTAAGAAATCCCAACAGGAATATCAGGTAGCAGCATTGCTTTCATCTCGCTGCTCCCTTAACAGACAGCCCCAAATCTGTTTTGCTAGTTTTGACAGAGAAAGTGTTTCAAATAGAATTACTGAAGGGCATCTGGTTTCTTTTTGGTCAGTGTGTCCTTGGATGATACCATGGGAAGGTACTGTGTTTGTCTTCTAGAAATTAATGAGACAACTTTCTCTGCAGAGGAAGAAACAAATGAGCAGAAAATCTTTAATGTTTATCATAATACTCTTTCTTCTTCACGTCAGTAGGCACCATTAACACCAGAAGGTCTTTGAAGAAAACTTCTCTTAATGCATGTCATCTTGCTCACAACATACAGAGCAGTAACAGTAAAGCTGGTGATGATAATTGTATATAACCTCTGTCAAGTTGACAGAGACCTACAGAACCTGAGGGAACATAGCTATAAGTGTATCTGCAGATGGCTTTTTCTAATAGAAAACTTTTCATCTTAAATGCAGGCTTGAATTTGCAGCAAGTTTGGCATAATACAGACTACTCTCAAAGACCATATAACACCAAATTAAATCCTTACGAGTAGTTTTTGATGGAAGGAGATATTTTATGCATATATGTATATGTAATCATTAAATAAATAATTAAAGTACCTGTAATATTTTAGCTGTTGGAGAGTGTTGGTTTATTATCATGACACTCAGTGTCTCAACATTTTATTTTTTACTGCTTTAAATTATGTGAGTAACAACTGTTATGGTTAAATTGCAAGATTGTTTTTAACATAACATTACATAACAAAATTGTTATCACCTGATTTCTGATAGACTCTGTACCGGATCTGGCAACTTTGCACTGTGTCTTGTTTCTTTAGCTAAGAACTAATGATCTGAAAAATGTGATGTAATGGGAAGAAAAACTATTCACAAATTTGTACTGAAATACTCATAATAATAAGTTCCAGGCACAATAAGGAGCACATGGTGGCCTAAACACCAAATAGAAATACAGGATCACAGGACTTGGCTTCTGTTCCTTTTGCTAGAAAGGATTCAAATCCTTATGACTCCTGAGAGATGTACAAATCTTTGTACTTGACATAGGTGTCTTCTTCCGTCACTTCTGTTATTCTATTCCATTTTATATTTCATAATACAATATTCATCAAGGCATTAAAGTTGCTACATAGCCTGATAATTAGGAGAGAAATCTGAATCCTAGTTCCTGTGCCAACTAGTATTTCAGCATGAAGGCATCCATCAGCTTGGATTCAAATCCTCATTTTAAATCAGGTGTTCTCTTAAACCACTAAACCGTAGAGACAGTCTGTTTTGTCTCAATGAATATTTCTTTATGTCCAAAGCAAAGAGATGGAGAGCAGCATTCTCTGACAAGCTGGAAATGATCATGGTCACTGCAGAGCCAGGGTGGCAATTGTGAAGCTTTTAGAGTTTCCAGGCTCCTAAATCCACATGAGCCCATCTGTTGACCTGTGAATTTGAAAATCCTGGTAACCTTCAGGCAACTTGTAAAGGAGACAGACTCTAAGGGTCTTTGTCCTCTCACCTGTTCATTTATTCATTAATCAGGTGCTAAAGAACTCAGCAGGTACCTTGGCATGTAATTAGAGGGTTTTGAAACATTTTTGGCATGAGCAGATCCATCAAAACCCTCTCTGCTTTCTAGTGCAATTTCACTGCGATCTCTGAAAAATATTTTGCTTTCACTGATTCAGCATTCTTCAACAGAAAAAGCCAATTTGTTCGTATTTTCCAAACAGCTAAATGTTTACTTCGCAGGCTTAATTCATCACACATAGTGTAGCCAGGCAGTTGAATGACACTCACTGAAGGAGAACTCTCTACAGAGGAACATGACAGACTGTGTCACTGGCTTCTAATGCGTGTGTGCTTTGGTGAAGATCATGTCGCTGATAGTTGCGTAAACTAGGAAGCCAGGGCCTTATTGCTTTGAGTGGGAGGATGAGATGATCCAGTCAGTGTGCCAAGTTCCTGTAACTCATCACTTCCCATTCTCCATGAAGTGGCATCCCCCTAATCTGGCTGCCAAAAGCTGGTTTCTATTTCGCAGTCCCAAGGACGGTGTAAAATTTCACTTATTACCTGTTTGTTAGGCTAACTGCTGCAAAACCTGTTTCTGATTTGCACTTGGTTTGAACTGGTGATCAACTACGAACAAACTCTCTTTATCACTCTCTTGCTCTTTTCTTATCCCCCCCTGCCCGGCCCTTCCCCACCTGCTCTGGGCGTACTGCCAAGCCTCAGCAAAACCTGGGTCCCCAGCCGTGTACAATAGGCAGGGCCTGCTCTGTTTCATTTTTCTTTCAGATGGATTGAAACACAAGACATAGAACGGGTACTGTCTGGAGTCAAAATTGCTCAAGGTACGTTAGTATATTAGACTGATTTTTTTTTTTGTGTGATATTGGCACTTAGATTCATGCAATATTCACACATAAAACTTCAGAAACTTTGGAAAAATCAACGTGTATTGCAAGTTGTGCCTGGAACAAGCAGGTGTAATCCTGGGAAGTTAAATATAATCCAGTTGCTAGCACTGATTTCTTTAGCATTTTATCAAACTCCCTGTTGTAGCAACAGTCTTATGCTGTTTTTTCCATTCTGCTTAACCAGCAGATGACTCAGTCTACAGACCAAGATAATGTAGTACAATTATAGCATTCAAAAGGGTTTATGAGTGACTACTCAAAGCTTGTCTTCACTCTGTTTATTGGCTACCAGCACACTAAGCTAAATGCAAGTTAACAAATTCCTAAAAATACTCCAGGGATGAATCATCCCTTTCAAAAGGGTTCTGGAGAGTGTTTACCACTGTGATGGTAAGTCACGGGGTAGTAGGGAAGCCAGTTTCTGTTACAGAAAGAGACAAGCTTGAGTCAGCCAAATGCTATGTTACAGATTCTGAATGCTTTGCCTGGAAGAAGGCTATTATGAGTTAATGTCCTCAAACTTGGGCAGCTAAAGCAGACTGTTAAAGCCAATTTTTTCCATAGTATCCACTTACCTTGCAAGCCTGATTTTTGTTGTTTTCCTTAGGAATTCAGGAAGTAAGATTTTCAACTTTTTAGAAGAGTTACTCCCAAATCCTAAGTGACTCACCATTTTCAGAATAACCTGAGAAGTCTGTTCTCCTGGGATTGAGATGTTTGACTTTCAATACTGATATTTAAAATACGTGTTCAAATTCAGGGCATAGGTGTGTGCTTCAACATTCTGTGCTACCTACAGAGCAGACTGAAGCCTTTTCTGAAAGGAAGACATTCAAATGCTGTATCTGTTCCTTCAAAATTTTTTGTGTTTGATAGATCCTGAATTACAGAAAAAGCATTAGAACATAACGGTTAATGATGAAGAAGAATAATAATGATAATGTTAATAAGAACAACAACAAAAGCTAGATGAAATTAACATTGACATTTCAATCTCTGCCCTGTAATAAACACCTAATAAACCATAATAGGTTTACTCATCTCTCCAGAAGTACTTAATTTAAGTTTAGCCCCAGTATTACTATTTTACATTCTGATTTAATCTGATTGAACATTATTTACTGTAAATTAAAGACTGAAGAAATGACCAAAAGCTTAATTGATGGAGATATTTCTGTTTGCTAAATAATTGTTCCACATTTACAGTTTGATCTCTGCCAAATGGCATAGTCAGGCATGATCCACTGTGGTTTAAATAGTTATCTCCAGTCCTACTCAGCAGTGCTCTTCTGATGGTAGTTTCCATCCCCACACATCTGAGATACCATAAGTGGCCATATGGCCGTCACATTTTGGGCACGCTGCTCACCCACCTAATTAACACAGATGGCTTGTGCTCATTAGATGTATTTAGCAGCACCTTTAGATAACTCGGACTTTAGGCTGGAAGAATAAAGTCCTGAAAGTATCACTTGATAAAGAGGTTGTTGGTTACAGATAAATACTTTGAAAAGTTAATTTAAAATCATGGCAAGTCTTCCATATTTGAATCTTGACCTTTGCAAAGTATAGCTATACTCTTCAGATAAATGTGGAAAGGCCAAGATGAAAATATTTTTTAGAAATCCTGAATCAAACAATGAATATATAGGAGGTTTCTCACAGACAAGTCCTGCTACGTCCCTCTATTCATACTTTGCCTTCTATCTGATAAGCAACAAAGGGAAAGGCATGCAGACATTTGCCTTGCCAAATTTGAGTAAGGTTTGTGACCAATTAGATAAGTTAAACAAATTTTTTAAAATAGCATTTTGAAAATGAGGCAGTGTGAATGAAATTATACTCTGCCATCTTTTTCACTGCCATCATTCACTGCAACCAAACAATTTTAAAATTCCTCACAGCTGACCAGTGAGATGTGTCACATGAAAGGACATGGATTGACATCTTCACCTTCACAGACCAGATATCCTGGATCCTCTGCATGGAAACTACTGACTGCTTAGAGAAGGTTACTTAATTTTATTTCACTGTGAAAAAAATCAGTAAACCCCTTATTTCTGAGTTGAAAACTTTTTTTCATAATTGTATGCTTGCAATTTAATCATGCTCTCTTTATTCCTTGACTCCTCCCTCTCACAGTTATCCTTTAATAAGCAGTCTGATGTTTGCACTGAGATTGTGTTGTAAGTCTTTAAGAAAGTAACCTATGAAAATTCTCACTTGTGCTCATACATCTCTTGTCAGAAGGAAAAGTGTTACCTAAGATGTGTTGCAGCCGTGTTTGTAGAGGCGGATCTGGGAAATTGCCTGCTGGAAAGCATTTCTGTGAAGAATAAATGAGGATATCTTTAGTTAATCGCCTATGTCTGCGACTTTCAAACATGCACCAGAAATGTTTGTGATAGTAAAACCTCCCACTTGATGCCTGTGGAGATTTGGAGGAAAGGCTGCTGCTCTGAAGAGGTGTGTTACATCATCGTGGATGCCCAGAGAATGACCATTGCAAAACCTTTGCTTTTAGGCTGATGTGAACTGAAAGCTCTTAGCTTCTGCACTTTGTCAGATGATCCATTTGTTGTCCTTCCAAGATGATACTTTGAAAGAGGTGGTGTAATCCAGCTTCACAGAGTGAGATGCAAAATAAATGAGCCTTAAGGCAGGATGCTACTTAAACAGACTTCTGGGAGCTGTTTATCAAAGCCCAACTCCGCCTCACACCCATCCTCACCACAGTCATTGGTTGTAGGGATGGCTCAGAGTACTCTATGGAACCATTGGACAGTAGCAAACTTACCAAATACTCCAAATGTATGAGGGGCCAGGAGATAAGGGTTTGAAAACTTTATACTTCAGAGTTTTTCCTCTCACTTTTTTACAACCAGATGAAGACAGCTGGCAGGTTGAGAACACTTCTCACAGGCTTCAAAACCAAAGAAACCTGTAATGTCCCACATCATCAGAAATCTATCAGGCCCCAAAATGAGAGGACTATGTGTTTATGTGGTAAACACATAAGCAGAGAAATGGGTGTTAATGAAAAGTTGGTAATGAGAAATGGATACTAATGAACACTTGAGCAAGAAGACCACTCAAAAGCTGGTTTGGCCTAGGAAAAAAAATTCCTCATGAATTTTCCTTCCTTCTACTTGCCCCCCAGTCTTAATTTAAATTCTGCTAAAGTAAGAAAAACGCGTATTGATGCCAATAAAAATGCAGGACAAAAGTACTACTTGTGCCTAAGTGAGCATCTGCATGAGCACAAGTGCTCACAAGCCCAAATTCAGATTATGAGTTCTTATATATTCCTACCGCACAGCTATGAGCAATTTATGCACTACTATTTTTGTCCACTTGATCCTGTAAGATGGCACATAAGAATAGAACAACTGCAAAATGGTTTTGCAAACACCTCTAACTAGGGTTAAGACTTATTGAGACAACAATTCACAGTTTTACACTAATTTTGTTTTCTGTTTTTTCTTCTTTCTCACAAGTGTGTGAGACTATTAGAACAGCATCCAAGCAATAGCAAAAAATATATTCTGGAATAACATTATACACACAGAAAAAGTTAGTCCCTCAGAAAAGTGTTTGAAGAAGTGCAAGTAAAAATAATTGTCTTAAATGTGTATGGTTTTCTCAATTGCATATGCATTTTCTAAACTTAGAGCTGCATGAAACACAGTTTTTTCTGTTTGCTGGCAGCTCTAAAACCAGACCCAATCAATGAATATACAGGCATCAAAGGATATTTAGCATTGATTAAAACCAAAACATTTGGTTTTAAAAAACTTTTGATATTAAATATTTTCCTTTTTTAAATTTTTAACAAGAACAATTGGCAAAGATATGAGTTTATGAAGTATTTCAGTACAGCTGTACATATATTTTTCACATGCAAAGTTTTGCCTGGAAAGGCTTGTACAAATTGCGAATTAGGAAGTTACAACTTGTTTAGTAACTGCAGACAAAATGTCAGAATTCAGTTGTGTAGTAATGTCACCAACACCTTGTATATGGCATGTAATTTCCCGTTTTGTGTCTTTTTTCCCTATTTATTTTTAATATTTTGTCTTCATTTTATTATTTTCATTATTCTGTTCAGTTTCTGCCCATACATAACTTATTTTACTTTGGATGCACATGCTAACAGTGAAATCAGATCATTCATACATTCAAAATCAAAGGAAAAAAAGAGTCTTCTGTGCCTCAGTATTTCTGGGTTTGGTATGACTAGCACTATTATAGTCTGGATTGGTTTATATTTTTGATACTTTTCGAGAATTAGTCACCTTGTTGACGTCCTAGGACTGGCAATAGCTAAGCAAACAAATGGAGAGGAGAACCTTGCTTGGACTGTTAGACTAAGCAAACATGACAAGGAAATCACTAGGGTAGGCTCATACATATGCACTGTCAAGGTGCCATCCTGACAGTGTCTTTTTTCACTACAGTCACACATTTTACACTGTCAGCAGGTTTTAGAACTGAAATACATACATTTCATTGTTAGAGTTAAAAAGATAGCTTTGAAATCCTGCTCCACAGCCTTTTTTCAACAAGGTATTAAGTAAAAATGCTGTTAATGCAAAAAGAGGAAACGTGCAGGGAAAGGTCAGTGTGATGGGTTTAAAGAAGTGCCACTGATGACTCACTAAAGCTAACTGCAGTGATGATTTTAAATGGTGTCTTTGCTTCCACCGATATCCTGCAGTCTCTCCAGCAAGGATCAAAAGCACTGGGGTCTTGTCAGGAGGTAAACAAATGCATAAAGTTCACAAGTGTTTAAATTCATCCTCCTTCGTTGAAACATACAATTACAGACCCTTAATTAAAATTGCCTTGTTGTATTGCTGTGTGTGCAGTAAGAGTGTGAATTAGGTGTGTGCTAGAGGCTTGGTTTCAGATGATAATGATGACAGCAAGAGATGCTGGTTCAGGCTCCCTGGGACTGTGGCTCCTGGTGGCCATGGAGGTCTGACCATTGGCGGTGGGTTTCATGGAACCATTTGGTACGTGCCCATACTGCTCAGAAGTAATTAAAAATTCAGTCTCTTGCAAGTATTTTATATGTGGCAGTATCCTGACTTTGATTACACTGGAAATGTAATATGCATATCCTTTTTGGCATAAAGGAAGAAAAAAAATCAGGTTGCTGCATCAGACACCTGCGTCAGATGGGTCCTGATACACCGCTATACTGATGGTGACTGGGGATACAATACTTGTGGTATAGATATGCTACAGTTTCAGGTGGCTCTGCCATCATCCCTCTGCACATTAAGAAGCATATAAGGAGAAACTAAACCCTAAACTGACCAAAGAGGCACAAATTTTAACATAGTGAATTTGCATGTTTTGTATTTTGGTTAAGGAAGGGAAAACCAGCCGACAACTGTTTTCCACCCACCTGGAGCCACTATCTGCATTTCCTTCAGGTGCTGCAGGAACATTTGGTCAGATATCCCAAAACTCCACTGTGAGTTAGTAACAAGTCTGTGTACATAAAGGAAGAAAAAGGAAGGGGAGGGGGGAACAGGGAAGTGGAGAGAAAGTATGAACATCTCACAAAATGGAGAAATATTGCAGAAAATTCCCTGTCTCTGTCAAACCAAACAAAATAGTTTGAAGAAACCGAACGTCTGTCTGATAACTCGTGATTTTTAATTGTTTGATAGGGAAGATATTCCTGGATTAATTTCTAACTTCAAGAGTAATTACCAGCAATGTCTTGACTGCTGATGCCTTTGGGCAGCAATTTGCTTCTGTTTAGTTTTTAGGTACTGTCACGTCAATCAGATCTGTGGCTGTATTCATAGGCAATTGTATCACCTAAACTAATGGAAATGCATGCTAAGAGGCACATCCTCCCATCCATGTTTAAGGCAGAGTCATTTCATCCAGCTGCTCTTTTAAGGACACAAGACAGAAAGTGTTAATCGGAGAGATGAGAGATTCATTCAGTATGAAGATGACAGGGAACAAGTTTCTCCTCTTTTCCTGTACACAGTTTTATTTACAGACACTGATGGTTCTGTAATTGTTATTTATCATATTTCTTTGCACAACATTAATGAATCAACATAACACATTTATTTGTGAAGTTCAGCACAATCTCCCGCACTCCCTCCTTCCTTCTATGCACCCATCCTGCAGCTCATCGAAACTAAGTGCAATTTCCACAAGTTTGTTCATAGATATCTGTCCAAGAAAAGTTTAGGAAGATATAAAATCAGTGTGTTGGGATTTTGCAGGAGATGGTGGGAAAATTGTGTCTTGGTTTTTTGTTTGTTTTTTCTTTTGTCAGCTTTGCGTAGTCAGTTTGCTTTCATGTGTATAATGATCACAACTAAAACTTTGCTTATTTTTACTAGACCTTAAGGGCGTATAGTATGTTTTGATTTTTTGACTGATCATATCTCTTAGAAATAATATTGAAAATATGAATTCTAAAAGGATTTTCTATGAATAACCTATATATTGACTTAAAATATTTGACTATATTCCTAAAAGTAGTAATCTTTCGATTTTAGGTCCTTAAGTGATATACCATTTATTGTTACTGTTTCTAAACACCTCGTGGTCCCACTTACTAGAAGATAGGGAAATATAATTTTCCCCTTTCAGTAGCAGGCTGCTCAGCTATGGGGAGAAAAAGGACCAACCCAAGTCACTGGCAAACTTTATTAAGTAGTTTCAACTGAAGGATACAGAAGCGCATCTCACCCTTGGAAAAAGACCCCCATCCTGCCCACATCTTACCTCCACACCAAGCCAGATTTTCTCCTGTTGGAAGGAGGAGCCGCAGAGGCAGGACCCTCTCCGCAGCACATAGCACACTTCAGGTGTTGCCACAGGAAGTCTGTATAAGAGAAGGACTTTTCCTGTGTCCAGACTCATCCACCCTTCTTCTTAGGAGAACTGCAGAACACTAGTACATGGAAAGATTAATGTAGGCAAAAATACCTAAAAGCCACTTCAGAAAGCTACTTCATGTTACCAGCTGCAATCACTGTGATTATTATATCTTAGCACTGTATACAGAATCAAAGAATCATTAAGGTTCAAAAAGACCTTTAAGATCATCAAGTCCAACTATCAACCCAACACCACCATGCCCACTAAACCATGCCCCGAAGTACCATGTCTACACGGTTTTTGAACACCTCCAGGGATGATGACTCCACCACCTACTTGGGCAGCTTGTTCCAATGCTTGACCACTCTCTGAGCAAAAAAATTTTTCCCAATACCCTGTCTAAACCTTCCTTGGCACAACTTGAGGCCATTCCCTCTCGTTTATCACTAGTTACTTCGGAGAAGAGACCAACACCCACCTCACCACAACCCCCTTTCAGGTAGTTGTAGAGAGCTATAAGGTCTCCCCTCAGCCTCCTCTTCTCCAGACTAAACAACCCCAGTTCCCTCAGCCGCTCCTCATAAGGCTTGTGCTCCAGACCCCTCACCAGCTTCGTTGCCCTTCTCTGGACATGCTCCAGCACCTCAACGTCCTTCTTGTAGTGAGGGGCCCAAAACTGAACGCAGTATTTGAGGTGCGGCCTCACCAGTGCCGAGTACAGGGGCACAATCACTTCCCTACTCCTGCTGGCCACACTATTTCTGATACAGGCCAGGACGCTGTTGGTCTTCTTGGCCACCTGGGCACACTGCCGGCTCATGTTCAGCTGGCTGTCAACCAGCACCCCCAGGTCCCTTTCTGCCAGGCAGCTCTCCAGCCACTCCTCCCCAAGCCTGTAGCGTTGCATGGGGTTGTTGGGGCCAAAGTGCAGGACCCTGCACTTGGCCTTGTTAAACCTCATACAGTTGGCCTCAGCCCATCGATCCAGCCTGTCCAGATCCCTCTGCAGAGCCTTCCTACTTTCGAGCAGATCAAAATAAACACCTAAAGACCCCGGTTCTATATTCCAGAAATTGTTCAGACATAGAGTGAGTGAACCCATCCCAGCCCTGAAGTGTTCAGCTGCCGTCAGAGAAGTAAAATGTTTTCCGGTGTGTTGCAACAGATAACGTGCTAGATTGTACTTCCACGACTGGACAACCTTGCAATATTTGGCAAGTGATTTTATCACCTTGTGCCTGTTTCCTATTCACGGATTTGGGTTATGACTACGTCAATCCATGTTGCAGTGTTTTCAGATCTGCAGGTGCAAGGAGCTTTTAAATAAAAAATAATAAAAAAAGGAAATTGGGAAATAGTGCTGGCAAATAAGACAGCAGTAAAGAAAACATCTGTAAAGAATCTGGAAATATAAAAGGTCTAGCTGTTCCCTTGCCATGCTTTCAATTTTTATTTTTTTTTTTAATATGAGAACTGTAAAGTAAAACCTTATATAATATACCAAATGAATCATCCATGGGAAAGGGACTTCTGGAACAGTGCAGAAAAAAATAAAGTCAGTAAAGGTGAAATTGGGAAAGGAGACAAAAAATTTTCAAATCCTAACCGTCTTATTCCCCGGAAAAAATATTACCCTTTTTTTTAAAGCCTTTATCTGGAAATTTTCTAGTTTTTCTTCATTTTATACTACAGATCTGATTCCTGAAAGTCACTTAAATAAAATTTTTATTTTTACTGGACTTGAACTCTTCCTTTATTCTGTCATGAACATATAGGGTGAAAAAATCTGAGAAACTAGGAGATTAAAGATAATGTTAGCGTGTTCCAACTTAGTGAGTGAACTAGTGAGTTCCAACTTGTAGTGAGTGAAATAAAACCATAGTTTTTATGTAATGAAATTATAAAACTGTTGGCTGTTTTTGCAGACGGGTCTGGAAAGAAAGATGAAAATTAATGGAAAAACAGAACAGTCACACATTGGGTATTACCTCTCACGTGGGAACACACAGAGTAATCAAGGAGCATTAAGGGAATATTAATCTGTCCTTAGTTTGGGATGACTGACAGCATTGCAGCCATCATATTTTTTTCAGCAAATAGGACAAGCTGTGAAACCTGCAGACTTTGCTGCTATATCTATGTAACAGGTCGGCCAGGGGCTGAGGTCTCACCACGTGCTGCAGGGAAAGCAGAGCAGAGGTCCTGGCCTGGGACATGTATCACGCCAGACAGCTGAACACGCTTGCTTGGACTGAAGACCAGCCTTCAGCGTTATCACGACTTTGCAGAGACAAATAACTCTTCAGGGGTTTTTGCAGGCCTGTTCAGACTGCTACACTGGGTGTGACACTGTCATGCTCCTTCTCAACTGCAGATCAGAGACACCGATATGCAGTGAAAGTGCAGAACGCGGTTTGTCGGTCTCTGGTTGCTCCTCAGAGTTGTCGTTTGCTGATCGGCTGTGCCTGGGTCACTGCCGCATGCAGTGATGGAGACCACACGTCCAGCAGATCACTCTTCCATCGCCGTGCCGCAGCACATGTCCTATCACAGGGCCTGAGCCAAGAATGAAGAGACTCCGAGAAAAGATCTTTTATTAGCATAAAATCCATTCTATGTTAACACCATTATTTTCAGTGCCAGGGCAGACTAAGCCTTAACTGTTGAGGATTATCTGCAGTGTACTCCACCGTACAGTACAAATACAGCCTCATGGACGGCGCTCATCCTCCCTCTGTTCCTTCTCTTTATGAAGGCTGAAACAACAGATTCAGCAATTGTATGGTGGGATTCAAAATGAGGTGACAATAAGCCTGCTGAAGTGCAGCCTAAAATGCTCTACTTCTGTAAGTAGAGAGGCAAGAGAGGCAACACTGTCATGCTGCAGATTCCCACTGGTGGGTGGGGTGAGGTGGAAACGCTTCTGCAGGTGGGTTATACGGAAGTAGCTAGTCCAGTTTAAAGCAACACCATGGGCATAAAAACCTTCCATGCTTGTCTAAATAGACTTCAGTGCAGATCAGCTTGCAGCACCATAATCTTATTGAATAAATCCCTCGATAAAAAATAAAAAAAATAAAAAATAAAAAATAAAAAATATCTGATATACTTGGTTATAACTATTAGTTAAATATAGCAAGCGTAGTGCAATAAATTAATTTTTCTCAAAGGATTTCAGGTTACAGTTCCAAATTGAACGTATCTAATCACACTCTGTGAGCATCATGATTCCTCTTGCACAGATGGAGAAACTGAGAGTGAGACAGAATGAATGATTTGTTTCAGATCATGCAGACTTTTATAACAAAGCCATGTTTATTTGGTTTTACAATTCTACAGCAAAACCATATAACAACCAACTGCTGCTCTTTGAGTTGCTCTGACTGTCATTCTTTCAGTCATTTGCATTTTCAGTCTAATTAAACATATATTAAACTGTACTGCCCACCTACAAATCAAATCCATGGCATTGAAATGGACTATATTAATTTTTAATACAACTCTACACACTACTTTGATTTTACACCATGGATAAATTGATGTGCCTCTTGGCCTCCAGTGAGTTTGACTTTTTATGGCAAAAGTAACACACTCTTTGTTTTCTGTCCCCAAGAATATCAGTTTCCACCATTAGTCTCCTAAAACAGCCAGAAGGTACATTTGTACGTTTCTGTCCTATCTTGTATAACCTCACCTTTTAAAAACTGTGACATTAGGTCTCTGACTAGTTTAAACATTTCTCAATTACATTGTGAAGCTGAGCAGCTCATTCATAGCTATTCATATCCTTCCATATTTCTTCATCATTCATCATTTAAAAGGCTGTTTCTGAGTTAATCCTCTATGTTCTTTTGTTTCCACTTGTGAATATTCATTTGGCTTAGGAAACAGACAAATGTGGATTATCCTTTAAATGGTGCCTCAAGGTTAAATTGGTTAGAAAAATAAAGGATTCCAAAAACCAACAAAACAAAAAAGTGTTATCCCAAACTCTGGCCTGCACAAACTTGTCTCTTGGCAGTATTATAACTACAAAGCACTACCTCTGGGAGATTACGAAGATTTTATAATGTGCTAGTCCCTCCACTATGCTTTTTCATAAGGAACCAAGAGCCTTTTTTCTTCTGAAATGAGAAAAACTACAGCTAACAATGTTGACACTGGACTGATTACAATAAGAGTACCTAGGTAGTTTCCCACCAAGGTGAGGAAAAGCAGTTTACACGTTCCAGAACTACTTTGTCTTCAGAAACAGGTTGCCCTCAAACTAGAGTGACCTCACCTGCAGCAATTCACACCAAGCTCAGCCTTTGAAGGACACCTTAGCAAACAGGAGAGTCTAAAATGAGGTGTTCTCTTTTCTTGTTGTTTTGAATAACTTCTGGAAGACTTCAGCAAGTATCAAGTTTGATGTATCACTGACAAATGCCAGACACCCTTTCTCTGAAGATTTTTTTTCCAAACATATGCATCTTTATTGTATAGAAAAAAAGACTTAAAACCCTGAGGTTGTGGAGTTCTCCTTCCACCATGGGAGGCAGTTTCTTTTTGTGAACAAGTCACTTGAGACTAGATTCTTGCTGACACTTCAGGTGGAACCAAGAAGGAAAAGTCCTGTCTTCATATCTCCTCAGGGTTTCTGCTTTAATATTCCTTTAGGTGGTAACAACAAGGCTTTAATGTGCCACCATATCAATTCTTGATGTGACATGTAGATAAGGTTTAGACAAGGCCATCAACACTTACATGCTAAATATATCAGGCACAGACATGGAAGTCGAGAAATTGCTCTGAGTACAATGTCCATTCTCTGAGACCATACTTGATGAAGCATTATAAAACATACTGTAAGGGAGAATTTTGCTTCAGGGACAGTCTTTTGCTTACTGTGACTTTTTATTAAGTAGGGAGAGATGGAACGTTACTTTTCACACAGAATTTAGAGTGAAAAAGATCAAGAAGTCTTTCATCTAATGCTTTTTACTGTTGGATTTTTTAATTCATCGTCTATTTTTTGTGGCACTCGATTTTCCCAAACACATGAAGGGAAAGAACACTCAGGCAGTATCAAAGTCGCTGTCTTTTTCTTATCTTTCTGCATTTCATTCTGTTTTCTCTGGCTTTAATCCCTGGGTAGGGGGGGTAGAAGCTGTGCGCAGGACGTTGGCAGGAATAGAGAATGGAGGTAAATCTTACCTTTGTCTATCCCTATGAAGATCGTTGACAAAGTCTATTTCCAAGAATCTTATGTAGTCCGTTTGTTTGAAAGGATATATTATTCATATCCTACTAGTCTTGTGGTATGTGCTGTTGGACATTGGAGAGGGCTTTTTTTATGGCTCAGTGAGGAAAGTTTATTACTTTTAAGGCATTTTGCTAGTCAACTCTCCCTCCTCCATCCCCCTCCCTGCCTCTTCCACTTGGAAATACTACTTTTTCTGTCCACTTGAGGTAGCTGTATGAAATAAATGACTGCAGACATATCTAGAAGCATAATACAAAACCAAGTAAAACAGTTTTCTCACTTCTGCTAGGGAAATCCCAACCAGGTACAAAAGATCCAACAAGGTGTTAGTCAAGACTTTGTGTTTGTTTTCTGGAACTCGTCTCTGGTGTCATTCTCTGTGTGGGGAAGCAGCAAGGGATAGTGTGTACCATGAAACAGTTGGGACTGAGGACTTTCATCCTCATCATGTAAATTTTTGAAGTGTTTTCTTAAAATTTACTCTAATGTGGCCCCATAGACCAAATGTCTGCCACTGTTTGGAGCAAATCAGATACACTTCTGGACCACAGCTTCTCTAGTTTTGTATGCAAGGAATCCAGTTCAAACGTCCAGAGACTGCTCTGTAATGTGCATCAAAGTGAGACCAAGGGAGATTTACTTCAACAAGGCTGTTCCAGATCTGAATTAAAATGCCAGTGGAGAGATACTCATAGACACCAGTCTATTAATCCAAGTCAGGTGAAAGCTGCTAGGCTGAGACACAGCAAGAACAAACTGGAATCACTGGAAAATAACAGTCAATTTTTTTTTCCAACGACCTGAATCCTTAATTCATTTGGACTCTCTAGTATTCCTCACATGAAGGTATATTTAGACATACAGAGAGATAATCTGGCCCCATGTTTCAGGTTTTGGCCACGTGCATCTTACTTTTTGTCTAAGCTTCTCTGAAACCACATTAGGGATATGGAGCCTGCAGTAATCCTAGGAAGAGTGACCTAAAAAACTCTTGGTTTTAATTAGGTTTGCTAACCATTAAGCTATGGAATCACATTTCCTTGTGTTAAGTATCACCAACACTGTTGATAAGGGAAGGGTTTTTTAAATTTTTCTATATATGTATAAAGAAATTATATTTATATTATGATTGTTTCTTAATTTTAAGTTTATGATCCCCTGTTAATTGTGCATTTTTATGTACTTGAGATGAAGTCACAGCAGAAAATAAAATTAAAACCTGTAGCTGGGTATTGAAGTCTATAAAAGCTAAATAATACTCTGATACTCAGTTCTTCAGTTACTCTTTCTTGCACAGTACTCTGTGCCCTGTTTATTTTTGCTGTTCTCTTCAAAGCCTGATCCTTTCCTTCTTGTTGCCAGCAACAGTCTAGTAATGCCACCTCTGTGGGCTATTTAAGATCAAACAGGATCTGAGAAGGTTTCTGTGTATGTTTTCCGTTATGCACAGCACCAACCTTATGAAAACTCTTTCACACCATTAGAAGATGACCTTTCCAGACAAGGAAAATGGGACAAATATGAAGGTGATCCATCATTCAACAGATCCTGTTCTTTAACATTGTGGGCAAAAAGTCCAGCAAATACTCGCTAGTGTTTCAACTACTCTCTTGTTCCTATAAGGTCTTTGGGACTTCCTTGTCTCTTTCTGTTGAAGAATATCACACTAGTCTCAGCCAGGACAGGAGCCTGAAGTTCATTAGAGCTTGGATAGTTCAGCAATGAATGAAAACAACACCTGGGGCCATGCCTACCTTATGGCCAGAATGTGCTCAGTAGGAAAGGGAATCAGTCCCTTGAGCTGCAGGCTGTCACACTTCTGAGCTGGTCACTTCAGAGCTAATTCAGGTAAACTACACAAATCACAGCTACTTCTGAAATTAAATGAAAAACAAGTAAAGTCACCTATAGATCTGTGTAGTCACTCTAGGTACACAAAATAAATTGCTAGTAAAAATCACGATGTCTCAGAGAATCAGAGACCATATCTACTCATAAAGTGCAGCAAAATAAAAACTTTGTATGTTTTACCAAGTGGAATTCTTTTCTTTTTTTTCTTAAAAGTGACTTATAAAATCTTCCCCCACATTTGAAAAATCAAGCAATCTTGCTTTATTGGCAAAACTTAATTGGCTTGATGTAGGCATGCTTATATAGTTAACACCGCAAGAGAAATCCTTCCTTTCAGATAATAATTTGGAGTGTTGAAGCAGGATTTAATGTCAACAAATTGAAGTTCCTCTCAAGGCGCTGTAGCTTTTATGAATGTGAATGAAGCACTTCTTAGGTTTTTGAGACTTGTATCTGAAACTGTAATATCCATCCTGCTTCCAATGTGACCTTTAAGGTTTTATTTTTTTGATAGGCTGCTGTTCACAGCAGGGAAAAATGGCAGGAGGAGATTTCTTCATGGCAGAATAAAAATATGTTTACCTAAAGAAAAAGCAATACAGAGTGTAGACTTTTATTTCTTTCAAAATGACAGGAAATCAGAAAAGGCTCCTCAAAGAGCTTTTGAGGAGCTTGAATCACAACCTGTAGCAGAACTCATCAATGCTTGGGATTAATTCCCTCATTTCATTCTTTGAGAGACATTTATAAATATATATATCCTTCAGGAAAGTTATTAGACTTAGGCTTGTTGAAACTATAACTGTTTCCTTTAGTGTTAGCAATGGATTGGCAGTTCAATTTTATTTAAACAGAAACTGATATGCTATGGGCTTTTGTCTCCTTGAATTGGCTGAGCAAGTTCATTTGGTGAGAGGATTACAGCCCAGGAGCAGCCACTATGCCACTGTCCTGTGTCATACATTTAACAGACATATAAATTGTGTTTTTGGAGGTCCTAATTAATCTTGACTTTGCTCAGCCCTGAGAGGAATTATAGCAACCAAAAGTCTGCCACAGAAGCAAAAAGAGGTAATATGGTGTAGCACTGGACTATTTATTTCACCTTTATTTTGGTCAAGGAGGACTAGTGGTAGCACACATCAGGTCTTTCTGTAACCACGTCACCACCTAAGTGGGAATTATAGTATTGTTCCCATGTGTCTTTATGTTCAGCAAAGTGCCTCAGGGACTGCAATGAGAGATACACACCTCTCTGAGGAATTTTTGATGCCTTTGACACTGACAACGTTTAGGCAAATGTAGCTTGGGTTCAAGATTTCACATGGAGTTTGTCATTTAAACTTACTGGTCTGGTCAATAATGCACTGAGGAAAAGACTCAGAAAATATGAATCTTATTCCCAGACTTGTCTTTGGTTTTCTGGGTGACTTTGGTTACTTTCCCCCCAGCTTATTTCATTGTAATTTCTTTGCCATTGAAACACCAATAATGATGCACTATCCACTATGTTGTGATGTCTATGTATTATAATAGGTTAAATAATAATTAATATATTTCAAATGCTGTGTTTTCACCCCAGTGTACACCTATATATTTCACCCCACACCTGATACGGTGAGTTGCTGACTATCTCCATCAGTGTGTGGCAGACTTTCTGTTTAGACTGAAATGGGCAACATTTGAGAGAGTGATGCAGCATAGCACCCATCAAGAGGAGGATCACAAGCAGCAATGTCAGCAAGTTTTCACTCGTGCAAAATTGCAACCCCCATGCATATTCAGAATCACTGCCTGTTAAATTCTGAAAAAGGAGAATTAGTGAGGTCGCAGAGAGAAAAATAACATGAAGCTCATAATTCAGCCCAAAGTTCAGATGAAAACAGACAAGAGAGATTTATTATGGCTTTTCAGAAACTCATATGACAGCCAGTTGGTGGTATTTTTGGTAAGGTAGAATTACGCGTATTATCTATGGAAATCCGCAAAACACAACATTCAGTAAATGAGTTTCAAATACCTCACACTCAGCTGGAAAAAAATAACTGCCAAAGTAGTTATTTCAAGTTACTGAAAACACCATGTGTGTGGATAAATACTTCAAGATGATGTAAATTTTTAATATTCCCTGTTCTACCCTTCTGTGTTTGCTTTAATTTACTGTCTTAATTCAACTATGTTAAATCACTGAGCTATGTCATAGGAGGTTTTAAAATATGGCTTCTAAGTTTGCAGAATACCGTATCCTGTTTACAGCTTTCCTAACAATGTCCAGGAAAATCTCAAATTACAATGACTTTGTGGCAGCTCAGCTGTATCTATTTCCACTGTCCTCCTACAAAGTTTCCAAGGAAATAACCCTGCTATGTCTAAATTTTAAACATGTTTTTATTTCTTTATTTGACAGAAAATACATTATCTTTCTATTCATACCATCCATAGTGTATATAAATTTGTCAATGAACTAGTGACACCAAAAATACCCGGCAGTCTCCAAAATGGAAAGAAGAATGAATTTCAAGTCACCTTAATATAAATGGAAGTAGTACAAAGAATGACAAAACTTCAGTAGTGTTAAGAGACATTTGGGATTTGATTCTCCATAGAACATGTCAGTGAAGTGTTTGGCCCTACTGGTGCTCATAGAATTCAGAAATGAGCCTTTATATCCTCTATATCAAGGGGTAACTATGAAATCAATATCCAATATAGTTAACATTCAGGTAACATAATTTCAGTTTCATCATTTCTGCAAAGAAAATGATGAAATTTTTCTGTATGAAATTTTCATACAGAAATAGTATTACTATTAAAAGGTAGTACATAGAGAAGGATAAATGGATTAAAAACACTACCCCTAGAGAAATTTAAACTCAGACTGTAAGCATTAGGAATATTCCATACTGGGAAGATGTACTAGATGTACAGGATGCAAATATACTTCACCTTCACAGTGGGCAGTGCTACTTACCTTGATGTTCACATTTTACAAAGTTCTCAAGTGAAAATGGTTTGTGTATACACAGCCTCTGGAATGTATACTCAAAGTTTGATTCAAATCTTTGAGTCACCCATGAGAGCTGTTTCCAAAAATGCTGGTTTCTTCATGAATAGAGATGCTGTGAGAATGTACATGGAAACTGAAGATACCACAGCAAGTTCAAATCTGAAATTATCTCACGCACATTTCGTAATTCAAAAATCATTCACAGGCAAGGAACCTGACAGGTATTTGTTATATTCAATGTGCAAACTCGAACTGCTCTGCACTGCATAACATAGGTCTCCACATGTCATAACAACTGGTGTTAAATGTTTTTTTCCCAGAACCTCTTAAAGATATAGCTGCTTGCATCTTCCTTTCTCAGTTAATAATAATAGCAATTAACACTAAACAAGATAGTAAACTTTCAGTACACATAAACACATAGACATTTCTCACTGATTTATGTGTAAAGTATGCCTACTGTTAAGGTTCTCAGGGCTATTTTATCGGCCTGTCTTCTTTCAAGACTACTGTTACCAGACAATGACAAATCCATTGGTTCTGGTTGTATCATGCTCTGATGCTCAGCCATCTCAATCTACTATAGTTGCTGTGTGAGACCTTCTTGGATGGAAAGAAAACAAGACACAACAAAATAATTCAAAGGCAGGCATTTTCTTTATCTCTCTTTTGTTGGAGATGTGGAGAAGGCTGCCACTTATCTGTCATTGCGTATGTCTGAGGTGATAGTCTCATGTGACTGGAGGCATCTTAGGATACAACTGTTGTTCAAAATATCACTGTTCTCCACTGGAGACATGCATGTAATTATTCCCCCTGGATGGGTTACTCCGAGTACCCTTAACTAAATGAATAACTGTACATAGCTTTGTCTTTTCATAAATCTGAATGACCCTAGAGGACGTAACATCAATTTCTAAGACTTTTCACATTCTTTTTTCAGGTTGAGACTGAATAAAATACCAATAGGTCTCAGTTCTAGATTCATTGGTGCGGTTGTGTAATTTAACATGATTAAATATGGCTCTGAGTTTGATTTTTAATCTTTTGACAAGGCATTTGTTTAACATTATTTCCTATTAACTCATTAAAGTGTACATAGCAGTGACTTAAAGGTGATATAGCAAAGTCTCTGCTTCCCTGAAAACTGTTTAAACTCACAGCTATACTGTAGTTTCCCATCAGACATTATAGATTCTGTTGTGCTATGTTTAATGAAAAAGGCTCCTGTATTTAGGGTGCTTCTGTGGAATTTTGCAGTAAAATTCGGAAGAAAAAAATCGTAGTGTCACAGAAGAGTTTAGGCTGGAAGTGACCTTTAAAGATCATCTAGTCCAACCCCCTTTCAATTAGCAGGGACATCTTCAACTAGACCAGGCTTCTCAGAGCCTCACCCAACTGGACCTTGAATGTTTCCAGGGATGCGGCATCTACCATCTCTCTGTGCAACCTGTGTCAGGGTTTCAACATGCTCATACCCCTTGTCCTATTGCTACAGGTCCTGCTAAAGAGTCTATCCCCATCTTTCCTATAAGCCCCCTTCAACGACTGGAAGGCTGCAACGAGGTCCCGCTGGAGCCTTCTCTTCCCCAGGCTGAATAACCCCAACTGTCTCAGCCTTTCTTTATAGGAGAGGTGCTCCATCCCCCTGGTCATTTTTGTGGCCTCCTCTGATCCTGCTCCAACAGGTCCATGTCTCTCCTGTGCTGAGGGCTTCGGAGCTGGACGCAGAACTCCAGGTGGGGTCTCAGCAGAGCAGAGCAGAGGGGCAGAATCCCCTTCCTCAACCTGCTGGCTACACTGCTTTGGATGCAGCCCAGGAGACGGTTGGCCTTCTGGGCTGTGAGAGTACATTGCTGGCTCATGTCCAGCTTTTCATCCACCAGTACCCCCAAGTCCTTCTTGGCAGGGCTGCTCTCAATCCCTCCATCCCTCAGCCTGTACTGATATTGGGGGTTGCTCCAACCCAGGTGCAGGACCCTGCACTTGGCCTTGTTGAACCTCAGGCGTTTCATACAGGCCCGTGCTTTGAGCTTGCCCCGGTCCCTCTGGATGGCATCCCGTCCCTCAGGCGTGTCAACCACACCACTCAGCTTGGTGTCATCTGCAAACTTGCTGAGGGTGCACCCGATCTCACTTTCTATGTCATTGATGAAGATATTAAACGGTACTAATTTACAATAATTGTGGGTAAATTCAGAGTAATTTTTCTGCTTACGCTTTTGTGCTGATTTTTAATACAGTAAAATCCAATCCAGGTTTGCGTTGCTCATGGTAGCTGCTTTTCCAGTGTAGCAATTTGAGCCCGAGTTATTTTGTCCATTGTGCTGTTTGCTTGAACCTACTATAAAATTTCACCTAATTTTCTAAATGATCAATCACTTTTACATATCTTCTGTAGGATCTGAAGATGATCACCATAAGGCCTTTAATGTAAACCCAATCTAATTATGAAGTTTGTCCCTTAATCTTGTCATAATGCTAGATATATGTTTTTCTTGCAATTCCCTAAAAACTTTATTCCCCACATTTTAGAAAGACATTTACTCACCAGCATTTTAGAGTGCTTTACCAAGGTGTCCTACCAACTCTTACAAGGTGTATTATTTATCTGAAAACCATGTCTTTGTATCTGACAAATTGTATCTGACAAATTACATACTGTCTGATGAAAGTGTAGAATTATAATAGGATTTGTTTTAGTTAACAACATATTTTCATAAATATGGGCATATATTTTTTACAGCATGTGATAAGGTCCAGGGCCTTTGCCACTCTCTCAGCACTCTGATAAATCATATCCATAATCTTTAGGACCAGAAGACTGATGGTGACATAGTGCTGGTGACTATTTTCTTAACTGGGGAGAGGCAGACTGGTTGCTCGTACCTCATTTTGTGTTTGTGTTTTCCACTTCTTATCCACTGGCTACTAAAGGAAAAGCACATGAATTGTCCCTGGAGCAGAGACCAAAATTCCTGCTGACAGCTCATGTCTAAGCACCAAGCTACAGCATTGTTCCCCACCATGATTGCCCTCTTCTTGCTGCATGACCCAGGTTCAACAGGGAGATAGAGGCTTAGGAGATCTTTCCTTTCTCCTAGTGTGGTAGTTGGGAATTTCTCCTGAGATGTGGGAGATACAGGCTCAGCTATTACACATGATTTTCCTAGGTGCTTTAATCCACAGACTAAAATCCATTTAAGTAAGTAGCACAGCCTTCTCAAGTCCCCTGCCTCAAACTCAATAGTGTCTTTGCATTTTAGGCATGTATTAAGCACATCTACCAAATGAAGGATTGCAGGAATATGGTTCATTCTTACCTCATCAAGTCATTCAGATGTGCCTGTAAAAGCAGAAGCAGAAAATGAGGTACCTACGGATGTGTGAGCACAGACAGCCTCTCAAGCCCTGAAGTGGATCAGGTGGGATGATTTTGGATGTCTCTCTCTACAGAATGAAGACATATAAGTTCCACCAGAGTTGCACTTTTGCTCATTATCAAGCCCTGAAGTGGATCAGGTGGGATGATTCTGGATGTCTCTCTCTACAGAATGAAGACATAAAAGTTCCACCAGAGTTGCACTTTTGCTCATTTAATGCAATTTTGGATCTCTCCCTGAGTATCGGCTTTCTTTAACAGGAGGAGGCTTTGAACAAAAGCCAGCTTTTACAAAAAACTCTAAATGACATAGTTCTCCACCTATCTCACAGTGTTTCCTGACCTTAATGGTGAAATGAGCAACACACAAGCAAAATAATA
>NW_010543983.1:267-17304 GCF_000687285.1 Phaethon lepturus | reverse complement strand
CACAGAGAGAGCGCGGGGTCGCCCCGCCCCGCCACCACGTGATGCGGCGCTGCCGCCGCCATCTTAACTGAGGGTTAGGGCCGCCCCCGCGGCGGGTAGGAGCCGGCCTCCCTTCATGAGGGGTTATAGAGTAATAGCCTTTAAAAGGCATCTACAGCCCCCCTGCATTGAGCGGGGACATCTCCAACCGGACCAGGTTGCTCAGAGTCCCATCCAGCCTGACCTTGAATGGTTCCAGGGGTGGGGCATCTACCACCTCCCTGGGCAACCTGTGCCAGGGTCTCACTACCCTCATTGTGAAACATTTCTTCCTTATATCTAGTATAAATCTGCCCTCTTTTAGTTTAAAGCAATTACTCATGGGTTGACCAGACATTTTCAATAAACATTTTTCCTGGCCAAGACCCAACCTCACCTGTACTGAGAGGCCACAAGGCAGAGGGTAGCCCTTTGCTTGAAGTGGGGGTTAACAATACGTTGCCATTACTGTGATGCTAAATTAAGTGATTATCAATGTTTCTATGGCCAATTACAAATAGGAAGTATTTTGGTGTTTTTTGGTTACTTTGTAACTTTGTGGGTTGGTTTGTTTGTTTTTATAGGGAATGAGGCAGGGAGAAAATGACTGAATGTAAATCTTGTTAACCAACAGACTGAGGACCCTTCCGACACATGTACCTCACAGCTGCCACAGTCCAGCCTCGGAAGAATCCTGAAGCTATAGGAAGTTCCCGCTGCCACGATAGCTTTGCCCAGCACCATTACTGCTTCATTTCTGTACCGACCCAGCCTCAACACCAATACAGCAGTGGAAGAAAATACTTGCCAAAAATAAAAGTGGCATGAGGACACGTGGAGGTTGCATACCCACAGCTTTGTATGTAATGTGGTGAACTTCCCCAGGTCCTCCACTGTGCAGAGGTGGGCAGACCTCCTTCACCCCAGCCCAGGGCCGTGTCCTCCAAGAGGTCGCAGGAAACGAGAAAGCCTCTCCAGCAGGGCCGCTGATGCGCGTGAACGCAGCAAGTCCACTTGCATCCTTCAATGTACTGCGAAGGGAAAAATCATTCTCGTTTTGTACTGACACCCAAGTTTGTCAGTGACTTTTCTTCACTGAGGCTACACTGAAACCAGGATAGAGAAGTTAGATCTCAGGCAGGGGCTTCATCGTATGTATCTCTGGGAATGCACCCCACACACAGCTGCTTTTTGTCAGAGTCAATCAGTTACAGGCACCAGATAAATCACAGGGGAAAAGGCAAAACACTTGCCCAGTTAACTAAGAGCATCACTCTGAAATGGTGATGCTCCAAGCCCATGAGATGGTAAGTGCTTTCCGTATGGCTCTACGTAGCTTTCATTCATTTATGAGATTACACACAGGATGCAGGGTTAAAGTGCTACACTACAAAAAGACTTGGTCTGGTTTTCCTCGTTATGCCTATAGAGGGAGTTAGGAGTGTTGAGTCGTCCTATAAGAACACTGACAGACCGACCTAACAGTTCTGCAAAACAGCTTTTCACTTCTAAAACATACTCAGTTTTGCTCTCAGTAATGATTATTTCAGTCTGCAACGGTTTTCATCCAAGTTGCAACAGGGTAATCAAAAATGGCAATATGCATATCCAAAATACTGCTACTGTGAAGAACCAAAGTACATCAAGACACAGGATTCCCACAAAAATATGTATTTTGACAGTCACGTAAATGCTGCAGTGACATAATTCATTACCAAAAGAACTGACAGCAATCTGGCTGTCAGTTAAATAGTTGTGCATATTAGTATGTTTATCTTTAGTAGTCCTAGCAAATTTTAAGTGTTCAATTACAGTGATAATGTGAGATACTCAAGAATTATCCTTAACAATTATTAAAATATTAAGCGACTACCTCTGTATTTGGCTCGTATGCCTTACTCCTTCAACTACTTAATCTTACGCATTTCCCTGTCTATGCAGTTTTATTGAGTTTCTAAGCAAGCATTGCCCAAAACCTATAACACTAACAAACACAGTAATAACAGAAGTTAATGTCTCTCTCGGGTGGATAAACTTAAGAGATGAATGGTCAAACAATATACAAAAAGCATGAACCTCCTACCCAAGAACTGCAAAATGTGCACTCAGGGAAGAGCTGAAATAACAACCGTCAAACCTGAAAGGTGTAAAGTCAGCTTTCCTCACTCACGTATCCCATAACACAACAAAATCTCACAAAGTACAAAAACGTGTCTGAGGGAATGACAGTAGTCTTTCTCACACACACACACACAAATCAAATCACAACCTCAGAGAGCCTAGCTACTCTACCAAAACCCCAAGTATGAAAGAAAGGGGCTTTCATCAGCTTGGCATAAGTTGTGCAGTGAAACAAGCCACAGAATCCCACAAAGAACTTTTGGTTGACGTTGCATTTCAATTGATATGAAAACATAATTGTAGTAAAAGAGTATTTTCTAGTACAGATAACCTTTTAAACACAGCATAAACACTTTCATTGATGCAGTGTTGGATATTTTGACATCACTAATAAGAGCCTGGAAAGCTGATTCTGAATATCTACATCTATAGTTTACAGACTGGTCTGCCTAGGAAGGCTATTCAACACGCAGTCTTTGAGCAATAGCGAGCAACTCCAATGTTTTTGGAAATGTCAGTCTGAATTTTCTGAAAAGCATAATGATATTATGGTTACATATGCCAATAAGTGGTCATTTAGGCCTTGACTATATTTAAGTGAATTAATCCCTGTTATTAGTATGGGGTTTTTGTATGGCAGTCATCCACTGACCTAGACGGGTCAAGAGTTCCCAACAGCTATTTGAAATGCATGACACATTCTGGATAGAAGCAGCTGGCAAGGCATGTAATGAAGGCACGTTTGTGGGAAATACCACTTAATTGTGGCTGATGCTGCTGAATTAGTCATACTTCCTTACTGCCAGTGGATGAGACACTGTAGTGGAAGTTTAGCTCTTATATCTGAAGACAGCATGTTTTACAACATGAATTTACAGGAAGAATTGGAGTAACGAAATAATCCAAATTCTACTCGTTAGTCCTAAATGTGCAATACCCATCCCAACCATCACAGCATAAAAGTGAATTTTTCTGGGAGCAAAATATGGCTCAAAACACAAAATGTTAATGGATTAGTACAAAACCTGTTTCACTAATGGCACAGAAGAGCTATCAAATAATTAGTTGAAAGCTTGTAAGCACAGATGGATCTTTTGTGAAGACATAGGAACCTCTTGATGAAGTCTCCTCACTTTTAATGTTGGTGTGCTAGTTAAATTATTCTAGAATGCAAAATTATAAAAAACCTCATGTAGAAGCATTTTAAGCACTAATTCATAACAATGAATTTCACTCACAGTAACATAGATTTTACTTGATTTTTTTAGTATGAACTTTATAAAAACTTTCTACTTTGAGTCTTCCCTGCCTCTAACACATTAATTTCTTCCAGACGGCAGAAACAAGCTTCTGAAGTTTGTCAGCATAATTTCTTAAGTGTTCGTCTATTTGGTGTCTTATCAATAGGATCAACTACATTAAATGTTAAAGTCTCGCTTACATTATGAGTAACTGGCCATTTTGTGTATCTTAACTACTCTAATTTCCCTTGGGCTTTGTATGCTTGCTGCATGTTGAGTTGTATCAGCTGGGGACAGCCAGTGTGTCTATTTTTAGACATGACATGTTAAACAGCATACACAAGGAAAGACGCAATAGCTATTGAGCAAGGATACAACCAGGTGAATAAACATCACTAGCTTGTTCTTTCTGAAAAGTTACTTCTTGTATCCATTTTCTCAGTGGTTACAGAAGAAAGGTACAGCTTTGCTAATTACAGGCTTGCAAACCTCAGATGAGAGTTTTCAATCTACAGCCCCATAGATTGTGTTTAGCCTGCCATAACGATTAATTCAATATATTTCTCAGGAAGTCTCAGGTTCTTCCTATCACACACATCTTAAATTACACCACACAATCTGTTTCCTGAGTTTTATGTTGATACTTCTATCAACATTTTCATTATTACCTGCAAGGTTAAGCTGTAATCATTAAAATATGCAATGCTGAACAAGCTTAGTAGCCAGTATATACACATTCCACCTTAACAACCCCTTATCACATCATCTACTGTGTTAATTACTACAAGGTCACAAACCCTTCTTCTGGATCAAAAGCGAACTACTAACTATAGAATCCAACTTGACTGATCTCCTAAACCCAAGTGGCAAAATTTCTCATTAACTGGGCATCATAAGGACCAAGTTTATTTCTGTTTGTGTTTGCTATGATTCTAATATAGTTAAATAGTAAAACGTTAGGCAATTGCCATCACAGTCATGCAATTTTCTTTTACAGGCAGATGTATGGCACAAATGATGAGGGCCATTAGAGAAAACTTAGCACCTCTGAAGTTACAATCAGCATACAAACTGTGATACATTAATGCTTTAATATGCCAAAAGCCATTTTCTTCGCAAGTCCTCTAAGAAACAGTATTTGAAGAGTGGGAGCAATACTTAAGAATTCTACTTGATAGATGTATCATGTGTGGTTCATGTTTTAGAGGTTCATGAGTTTTTAAAAAAAAGGAAAAAAAGAAAAAAAAAAAGAAACCACAATGCCACAGTCTGGAAATAACTGAAAGGAATATGCTATACTGTAAACCTTCTATTAAGTATGTTTGTTGTATGCATATTGTAACATTCATCTCCTCCAAGATCACAGATTCAAAGACAGGAAAACATAGGATGAAATAAATCTGCCCAAAAACTTGCAGCTAATTAATGTTATTTCAAAAAAACTATTACTTTATCTCTTATATAAATAGTGTCGTAACACTAAAACTATGTAATAAACAACCGAATTGTGCAACATTTTCAAATGTTGGTGCTAATTTCAAAATACTTTTTATTACTTACTGTATCTGGCAGGATACACTCACGAATGAATGCACTTTCAGAAATGGGAAACTTTGCTATCCCACCATGATAGAAAAATAATTCCTGTAGACCTTTTGGTCTCAAAGTTAGCATTCATTAAAGTCTTCTCTTCTGATAAGGTCTAGCATTTTAACTTTTGAGTGAATTTGCAGTTTTGTTTTCTCTTTGAATAGCGTTTTTGTGTGTTATTAAATTGTAAATATTAACCTGAATTTATATACTGTTTTCCTAGTTGCAAGTCCTGTCTTTGCATTTACATGATCCAAAAATAACTGAAGAGATGTTCACTCAATTTTCCATCATCATATCAAGGAATATAGCAAAGGCAGATACGCAAAGGAAAGGAATACCAGTAGTGTATGGTTAGTTAAAAATTGTAACAAAAATGCATGAGAAGCCTTTATATACAGTTTAAAATTTCAGTGAAAGTTTACATTCAACATTATCCTACAGAAGCTGTTAACCTGCAACAGTAGGAAGTACTGAGTGGATAGCATCAATTTATCAAATCCACAGACCTATTTCAATTTCACTCCCCCATATTTACTCATGGACACCAGTAATTTTCACTTTTTTTCCCCATCTCTTCCATCAATACCAAAACCATTTTTATAGCAACAGCCATTATTCTCTTCATTTCACATTTGTGATCAGGGCTAAACATATTGCTTACACTTAGACTTAACGGCTGAGTTATGGTTAGCATTAAATCTCCTCATTTCAAGTCCCCAGTTACACAATATTCCTTCCACTTACAGACTCCTGCTGTTACCTTAGGAGTCTCTGCATTGTCTCAGTACACGGTGTTTTCCAACAGCATCAAAAAAATCACAGCAAATAATTTTCTTTCTTTCCGTTCATGTTTGAAATGTTATCAGCAACACAGGTAAAGAAGTTTATATAGACAGTGGTGGTCTTGTATTTTATGCATTGAATACTTCTCCTGGTATGTTGATGTAAGACATCTTGCTGCAACAGAGCAAGGTATTTGATTCAAGGTGGTGGTGGTGGGTGGAAATCAGCCCAGGAGACACCGCATTCTTTTAGACCGGTAGATAAGACAGTTACCATCCACTAAGATTGAAAAAAGGTGGAATTGCTTCTATTAATGTAAGTTTGCCATTCATGGTCAATTTGTAATGCAAGTTACCCGAAATTGCAAGAGATGTGAAGAGAAAGCAAGCCTCAAATCTTCACAGCCTGCACCAAAACATCAGTAATGCTGTGAGACAGACTGCAAATTAAACCTCAGCCTTTCCAGTAGCTTCATCATAACATCATCACACAGGCTTAGCAGCAGCTTAAACAGGTAATTGCAGCCTAGCTAGCAGAGTGAACTGAGGCTGCTTGAAATCATTTTTTCTTCTGCAGATGGAACTGCAGGAGGAAGACGGAGATGAATGCTTGTCACTTCTATACCTCACACTATGCTTAAGAAATACAATTCTGTGTTTGCATTGTTTTGGTCACTGCTGTTTTCCAAAGCCTGAAAATAGCTCAGCCTTTACCAAAAAGGCATTTCATTAACTTGTATTCTGCTAAAAAAGATTTTTGGCCACAGCTTTTCCCAGAGGAAACAGTACAGAACACAGAACCAGTACAGCCTGCCAGCCCTACCAGACAACAACAGAACAGTTACATGGTAAGAGGAAGAGAAACTATGAACAGGTTGCATTATGAAGTACTATGGGTAAAAAAAGAATTTTATTAGCATATGGTTTTAAAGTAAATTATTTTGTACATATAATAAACATTAAACAAATACATATTGACAAAAGTTGCAGGTAAGTTGATTTTTTTTCCCCCCCAAACTGTTTATACAGCACTGAATGTTCTAGTGACTTTGTTTTCAGACCTAAAATAAGATAAAGCCTATACACACATAGGTGTCGGTGTATTGTAAACTGCAACAGGCTGCCCAATGTTCTTTTCAAATTTTCAAAAGAAAGAATTGTTACAATTTTTTTTCCCCAGAGATATAACAATCTTTAGATAAAAAACCCAACACAGTTGTTGTTTTATCACGCTGTCATTACCTCGTCTTCTATTAACCCACCACTATTGATTTATTATGTTGACTTTAGACTGCAAGGTTTCTAGATCAGGAGACAATATAACAGATTCAGAGGGTTTAAAGACCGAAGTATTTTGGGAAGCTGTGAAAGGGCATTCAAATCACTGAGCACTAAAATACAAACCACACAATGATATATGATTATAATGATATATGATTATATCATTATCAATAATGATATTTGGTCTGTTGGTTTTTTCCAAATGTTGTAAATACACAGCAGTGTAACGAAAAGTTCCATGTAAGCGATACGTCCAAAAGCAGGTCACTAATATGCTCCTGGAAAAGATGCAAAGTTTGTCCATTCTAGATAGGATTGTGATCAAATAATTGTAAATCCGTTACTTTCATCCTGTGTAGAACGGCTCTTGTTACTTGCTAAACTTATTTTCCTGTTTGGACAGGAAATCATAGAGCTAACAGTATCTCTGATTTTATTTAAATCAATTTCTTACCAAAGTAATCTTCCAGAAGCAAAGGTGATCTTCCAAAAGACAGCAGCTTTAGATTTATATATTTATGTTCCTTATACTTTCCAAGACTTCATCATGGAACCAAGTTTCAGTAAGCATATTAGAGTTTTGCAAAGCCTCAAAAAGACGCCTATAATCTTCTGGGTATAAATTACGTGTTTCAGCGTTTTTTGGAATTTCTAGGGCTCTCAGTAATTTGCCACCATTGTGCAAGCTCCATGACCTGAAACAAACAAATAAATCATAATAGTGCATTTCTTTCTGTGAAAAATTGAAGAGAAGGAAACAGTATCTGAAGGTGCATTTCACTCTTTCGCAGCTTCTAGAAGAAGTTAACATCTTCCTACAACACAAGTTATTTTCAATCCATACTGCAAACATGAATAATAAGACATATAAATAAATAAATAAAATAAAACTCTGCTAATAAGACATATAAATACCAAATAAAGCCCCCAGCAGACGTAGACAATACCAAACCACATAAGCCTCCTCATTACAGGGTGGGTGCTATCCCTCCCCGCTCTGCCCCAACTGCGTAAGTCAGTAACAGGCATTACAGCATAAAAAGGGTTTATTCTTCAATGCCTGGGAAATTAAAGCCAAGGTCATCTTCAAGAAGATGACTCAGTATAACATGAGTTAGTGTGACTTACACCTCCCAGGTATTTTCTTCTATATATAACCAGATGTATCTACTATCTCCCCATCTACATCATTGCTATGAAAACTAGACCTTTTATAAATGTGCATATGCATTAACTATTTTCCAGACAAGAAAAGGCTGTATAAATACACAGAAGATGCACATTAGAACCCTTCAAGGTTAGCTCCACTTCCCAGCCAAAGGACTGTGTGCAGATTAGGTACACCGCTGAGCTTTAAGAAAGAAATCCATTAAAGCTCTTTGCACTTGTCTTGGCTAAATGAGTTACTGGAATTTATTAGCTTCCCTCCCCCCTGCCCCTTTCTGGAAATTAACTTCCATAAACTACCACCAGCAAATGAGAAATACATTAATTATTTTAATTAACAAGTTGAAGTCAATGCTTTCCCGACTGCAAACACTTCCATTTTATGGGAAACGGAAATTTACTGATCATAAAGCAAAGCAAATAGCTCCAATACCAAATAGAGTAATTAAAGTGTTGCATAATTTGTAAATAAGTCTAAAGCCTCATTTTTTACTTAGATAACAGAAAGCCATTTGAGGATATCCTCACTCCACCTTCAGTAACTTTCAGCTGTTTTCATTAGCATTACTACTTTGATGTCTGTTATAAACTTGAAACTCTTTCGGCTTTTAATTTCTATACCTGAAAAACTCTTGGTGACTTTATGATGTCTGTACAGTGAGTGAAAACTTCTTGCAGATACATGACCTCACCTCCATTGGAGGTACAGACAATTACTGTACATCTACATTCTAAATACTTGTTGATCTTCCTGTCAAACTTCAAGTTTTTATAGTCTGTGAATACAGGCCAGGAACAGTCCCCAAAATACTGTCTTGTGGATTGCAAAAATGAAATCTTTTATTCTACATGTAGATAATTAATTTAAAAGAAGAAAAGCTGTATTTCAGCTGCAAATAACTACTGCTTTGAGAACATATTTTAATATTTTCCTGTATTACTCTGAAGAAAAAGTTATAAAAACTGTAATTCTTTCTTACTTACTTTAACCTATCAGTAAGTCTAGACCTGGGTTTTGCAAAACACTGTTTCACCATGAAAATAAAGGTAGATGAACTTGTGGGCTTCAAGCCTTCTGTAAATAAATTTTGCCGAGGAGTCAGTCGTACCAAACATAAATGGTCATTTGGCAGCCACTGCAAGAAAGACAAAACAAGCCACTGAAAAGTCATTTTTAAGACAGTGTGCCACCAGTAACATTTCTTAAAGAGTTTTAGAATTCTTAACAAGATGTTTTCATTGGAAGCTGAGGCTTTAAAATTTTTTTCCAGAACGATGATTTACTTCCCCCGCCCCCCAAACAAGAAAGGAAATAGAAAATAAAATGGACATACTATCACTTCGGTTTTATTTTTATTTTTTAAGGCTGAACTTCCTTAGCTGAAATAGATAATACAGGCTTGATGTAAGTTTTCAAGAGTTTTATATGTCCTATAGTATTCCTATACGGTGCAAGGTATCAGATCAGATCACTTTAACTACCTGCCTTTTGTATATAAAGATGTAATTATTTGAGTGTGACACTAAGACAATATTGTAAATTGAGGATTTTATGAAATTGGGAGGGAATGGAGTCTTTAGCTGAAATAAATGTACTTCTGTCTTGGCAGCAATGGATATATCATCCAATAGCTCTCACATTTGCACTTCTCCTAAGGCTGTCACAATACTTCTTACATAATCCACCTAATATGCCTCTCTAGATGGCTTTACATCAACACACCTAAGTGTGTAAGGCACACCCAGTCAGTTACATTCACTTATAGTCACTTACACTGTACAGTAACATTTCAAACAACACTCAATATACTACCACAGCAGTTTTTTAGGGAGGGTAAAACCAAATATTAAGTAAACATACTTTTATACTCTTGGTATTAAATAGAAATATTCTTATATTATGGAAGAGAACATAATTTCTCTTTCAGAGAAGAACTTTACACCAAGTATTTTTCCCACGTCCCAACTTTAAGCTTTGAGACACACTTTTCAGCAATTAATTAGCACACAGAATCTATACTGGACATGTGAATAACCATTTTAATCAAAACCAGCAGCATACTGATTGTGCTATTAGTTGTGGTAACACTTGTTTTGTTCAAGCAGGTAGATGTGACCCTGTCAGTAACTTCTTTTGAAAAGGATTTTACCTATTCACATCCCTTTATGCTGTTTATTGACTCTATGTCCATCACAGACAATAAAGATACTAGTTTATTTCAGTTTCTAAGCTAATAGCAATCCTTCACCTCACTTCTGATGTATCTACATGCAGCCTGTAAGGTTTAATTAGAAGAATACTTCTTACAAAAATACATGTGTAAATGCTGTTATAAGTCATTTTAACCTTTATTTAAAAGTGGTTTAGCTGCATCTCCAAAAGCAGAAAAGTACACACAACAATCTTACCGTGCTTTTTGCTACCGCCAGTCCCCCACTTTTCAAATTAGTTAAAAATGATGACCAAGGTTCCTATGGGAGGGAGCAAATATATTACAGAATTAAAGCGCTTTGTTAGAATGGAATATTTCAGTTGGAAGGGACCTACAACAATTACCTAGTTCAGGTGCCTGACCAATTAAGGGCTGACCAAGTTAAAGCATTGTTCTTAAGGGCATTGTCCAAATACCTCTTAAACTCCAACAGGCTTGGGGCATCGAGCACCTCTCTAAGAAGCCTCTTCCAGTGTCTGACCACTCTGCCAGTAAGGAAATGCTTCCTAACATCCAGTCTAAACCTCCCCTGGTCCAGTTTTGAACCATTCCCATGCTTTCTATCACTGGATCCCAGGGCAAAGAGACCAGCAGCTCCCACCTCACATCCTACCCTCAGGAAGATATAGAGAGCAATGAGGTCGCCACTCAGCCTCCTTTTCTCCAAACTAGACAAGCTCAAAGCCCTCAGCCACTCCTCACAGGACATTCCTTCCAGCCCTTTCACCAGCTTTGTTGCCCTCCTCTGGATCCGTTCAAGGACCTTCACATCCTTCTTAAATTGCAGGGCCCAGAACTGCACGCAGTGCTCAAGGTGAGGCTGCACCAACGCTGAATACAGTGGGATAATCACCTCTGTTGACCGGCTGGTTGTGCTGTGTTTGATGCTCCCCAGGATGGGGTTTGACCTCTTGGCTGCCAGGGCACGCTGCTGACTCCTATTGAGCCTGCTGCCAACCAGCACCCCCAGACCCCTTTCTGCAGGGCTGTTTACCAGTTCCTCCTCTGCCAATTTATACTTCTGCCTGGCATTACTCCATCCTAGGTGCATAATCCAGCATTTTGACTTGTTTAATTTCATCCCATTAATCATTACCCAGTGCTGCAATCTATCTAGATCCTTCTGCAAGGCATCTTGTCCCTCAAGAGTCAACAGCACCTCCCAGCTTGGTGTCATCAGCAAACTTGCTTAATGGTGCATTTAACTCCTGCATCCAGATCATTAATAAATATGTTGAACAGAACTGGCCCTAGAATTGAGCCCTGAGGGACACCACCGGTGACTGCTTACCAGTCAGATGCAGACCTATGAGCCCTGCCCTTCAGCCAGTTCTTCACCCAGTGCACCATGAACCCACTTATCCCACAGCTGGGCAACTTGTTCACAAGGATGCTGTAAGGGACAGTATCAAACGCCTTACTAAAATCCAGAAAAATTCCACTCCTTCCCTTCATCCACTAGGCAGGTGACCTTATCACAGAAGGATATCAAGTTAGTTAAACAGGACTTTCCCTTTGTGAATCCATGTTGACTGTGCCTGATGATTGCATTATTCTTTAAATGCCTTCCAATAGTACCCAATATCATCTTCTCCACAGTTTTTCCAGGTACTGAGGTAAGACTAACAGGTCTGTAGTTTCCTGAGTCTTCCCTCACGCCCTTTTTGTGGCTTGGAGTAACAGTGGTAGTTTCCAGTCAGCGATGACCTCCCTAGACTCCCAAGACCTTTGGTAAATGATCAAGAGGGGTCCTGCCATAACATCTGCTAGCTCCTTCAGAACTCTGGGATGAATCCCATCAGGCCCCATGGACCTGTGAACATTCAGCTGATATAGCTGGTCCCTTACATGTCCATAAATGGAAAGTCACTGTTCCCACAGTCATGGTCCTCTGCCTCCAGGGGCTGGGCAGCCCAAGGTCTATCAGTATTGTCTGGGATGAATCCCATCAGGCCCCATGGACCTGTGAACATTCAGCTGATATAGCTGGTCCCTTACATGTCCATAAATGGAAAGTCACTGTTCCCACAGTCATGGTCCTCTGCCTCCAGGGGCTGGGCAGCCCAAGGTCTATCAGTATTGTTAAAGATTGAGGCAAAAAACACATTGAATGCCTCTGCTTTTTCTTCATCCCTGTTAGTCAGATGACCATCTTCAACAAGTATCATCTTATTCTTTAATTCCTTAATATTTACCTTAATATACACCTTATGGTATAAGGTATTTGGAAGACAATAGATAGTGAAACTTTTAATTTTAGATTATCAAAACATTTAAACTATGAAGGCAGGTTCCTAGAAAAACAGAGCACAAAGAAAGATAAATCTAAAAAAGCATAAAGTAAGTGAGAGTTGATGGCCACATGCTCATGTGGAGGTGGGGGGACAACATAAAAAACTTTTTAAAACTAAACCACAGCAGGTTTGACAAGGTAAGATAGTTATTGACTAGCAGGAGAAGCAGGCTTGATTGGAACATAAAGGCACCAAGACTCAAAAATATATTCCTACTGAACACAGCTCAGGAAGTCAAAAGCATACATAATGCAAAATGCAGATGACATAACAAAGAGCAGACTATGACAGAATGTAAGAGCCGTTTTCTAGTCTCACATGACCCTTCGCAAGATGGAAGAGACTTATGCGTTATGCAAACATCTCTTTCTTATCTAGCAGCTTCTGAGAATAAATGTTTTTGAGTACAGTGGCTTTTAATGAAAATAGAGACATCATACTTAATAATGATGCTGCTTAATTGAAAGTTTTACACAAAACATGACTGTTTCAGGTTTTTACATCCAAAAAAAGTTTTCAATAGTTCTCCAACTAATTGAAACATCAAATTAGCTTCCAGTTAGTTTATGATAGCAAAACATTATAAACCCTTTTCTAAAAACATGTCCATAGCATTAGAGCAGCCAGCTGGTACAAAAAACTTACCATGTGCAGTAGCTGAATTTCACATCCTACTTGCCAAAGTACAGTAAGTGCTTGGTAAGCCCTCCCTTCCCCAGGCTTTGCTGTCAATACCTAACAAAATGGCAAAGAGCAAGCATTGTTGTTGCAAAAACTAAGATTCCTTCTTTATCTAAACAAAATCTTTATATATATAACAAGCAGTAAGAAATTCATAGTTAAGACAAAATTCCAAGGTAAAGTTACATTAGGCCTCAAACTTTTGTGCTATTTTAGTACATCCTGTCAGAACACATGATTAGAAGACTTTATGGCAGTCTATGTATTTCTTTCCAGCAGCTATTTGGATAACTGAACTGTGTAGGAATTTCCAGCTTATACTTTCTGGTCCCTTTTAAGGTAGAGAAGTTTCACACAGAAGAGAAACAGGGATCATATTTTGTATAAAAATCATAACATGGGCAGAGTTATCAGCTTGCACTGATAAGATAATATTCCCAATAACACACACAAGCAGAGTAAGCCAAACATCAGGTGACTGCACTGAACATTAAGCAGCTTGCACAGTCATCATCCAGATCAATATTACAGATCAGACAACTCTTAGAGCAAGAAAAAAAGAAAAACTTGCAGTTATTCTCAAACAGGGCAAAGAAAGAAGTAAATTGTAGCAGGGAGATTTAACTTCCCATAACAGATTTAGAGCGCCTCATCATATGATCAACCAAAAAAACCCCTAAAACCCAAAAAGGAACCAACAGTGCCCACTAAAACAAAGTTACAATTGCTTTTGCTTAGATACACAACTCTCATTTAACAGGGTTCATAATAAAACCAGAAAACTTAATAAAAAAACCACAGCAACTGCATTAAATGAATAGGCTGCCCCCATTTGCTCAAAAATCTGGCCATCAAAAACATACCATTTAGGTGGATATTTCAGTGGTGTCCAACCTGTCATTTCACAGAAGAATATACTTAAGATTTTTAATTTTTTCAGTAGTGTGTTAGACACAACACAGGTTGTGTAAGCACACCTGGAAGTCTTTGCTTACTTCAAGTAATTAAATGTTTGTGGCTCAGTATGAACCTCAGAGTTTCACAGAAAGAAAAGGTACCCTTAACTACAAGTACAGTTCTAGAAGTTTGGGACAGCATAAATTAGGAACACATAACCCAGAAAGCTGCTCTGCACCTTAGTGTACAGAACCTTAATAACAAGGTGTGTAAATCACTCATATTTTGCCTCAGGTTTTTTCAGTATTGCACACAAAAGTGGCTCAAGAGACCAAGCACATCTCACTGAGTATGGTATTTAGTAACTGAATCCTCTTCATGAGGCATTTTGAACTCAGTCTTCATTGACTATTACCTGCAACTAGTAAACAATTTTCTTGCAAACACTCATTACAGAATTTAAGCACCTCACAAGTTACAATGGAAAACACCTACTCTGCTGCTGCATATCCTTCTCAAGGACCAGTCTTCACATTTATAAGATTTGTGGTTATGTGACAACAGAATGTTTCTTGACAGTGCTATTACTGCATAAAGAGAACAAGGAGGAAATAGACAAGACCTAAAAATTCTGTCAGAAAAAGAAATTCACTAGCAAAAACATTAACTGTACAATATAAATGTTTTTGTGTTCTGTGAAGCACTACTTATTCTTTACTACCTGTAAAATCTCTTACACATACCTTGTACTCTTTTTCACTTATAAAGATGTTGAGTTCTACTCTTCCATATCTGTAAATGGAACTGCATTCATACAGGGCAAAAAGAAGCCTCCAAAGTGTGTTCCTTTCCTTTTTTTGTGGTAAGATCCCAAAAATTTTCACAGGTACATCTGTTTCAATAGTGTGTAAAAGTATCTTTAAAATTTTGCAATAGGTACCAGACAATCTCATTAGTGCTAATGTCTAAACTATAAACAATTAAGAAGTCTGTCAGCTCATGTTGTTCAAGAATGAATACAAGTTAAGCTCAGTTTGCGTTAGCCTAAACCTTTAATAAAGGCAAAGAAATAACTGAGATTTCATATTGCCACAAGAGTTTTTTGAAGCTATCAAGAAACCTAAATAAAGCTGAAATGTAGGAAATAGTATCCATTAATCCAGCATATATATTAAAAAGAACATATACCTCAAGCAAATCCCAAAGATTTTGCCAAACTGCCTATGCACCCTTCAAAGGTATTTGTAACGTGCAATCATATACATATACCTGCTCTCCAAGGAACTGCTGCTACACCCATGGTTTCAAAAAGTTTGTCAGAACACATAGCAGGTGGTTTCAACTTTCCAGCCACCAAAGGATCCAGTCTGAAGAAGTCACCGTAAATGACCTTTAATTGTCCATCCAGGCTATTCTCTAGGGACTGAATAAAATTAGTTTCAGTTGAAGAAATTTGGATGCAGTAACCTGTCTCGCAAAACACCCAACCCAAACAACAACAAAAAAAATGCTCAAGCACCACCTAAAATTGTTACCCAGTCAACAAGAGTCAAATCTCAGAGCTGCTTCTCACAGCTTCCTTCATTATGCAAGGCATTTTAACATTTTTGTGCTGTTCAACTGGAGCTTTAAAACATATTCTTAAATTAGTAATATGTTCTGCAATATCTTGCAAAAAAAGCTATACTCAACTAAGCAAACCACTGCATTTAGATTTACAACTGGAATTCTTCATACATGCAGACAGAATGTCTTTTATACACATTTTAAGTCAGGCAGGAGTCTTTGGTTCCAAACCTCTACTTTACAGCACTGTAACACAATCTTTCTAGTACAGTTTCTGCAGCTCTGGGTTTGACCACCTTTGAATCCATGCAAAGGCAAGGTGAATAGGAGAGAACACATGTAAAAGTCTTAATATTACCAGTCAATTGCAGGACAATAGATCAAATAATACCATGAAATAATCAGAATAACCAAGACTATTCTTACAGATTTCATAAAGCTACATACAGACATCTTGCTTAAACATACATGACAATGACTCTGATTACTATTAGCCTCCAATTTATGCATGAAACTATTCATAAGAAGACTATGAATTCCTACATAGACAAAATGTCAAGTCAATTGATTATAAAATAGCCTGTTGCTGAATATGCAATGTAAAACCAAACAATACTTACTATTGCTAAGTGTTATTTCAGATGTTACAAGTAATGATCACTGGCTAATTCCTTTTTGATCCAACAGTTATTACACAATTGTAAGTTACTTTCTTATTTTCCCCTTAATGAAGTTTTAGAAATGTGCTACCAAATCAAAAGCGTACCTGTAAGTTTGGAAGAAAAGCCAAGTTACTTTCTAGAGCTACCACTTTAACACCTGCATTGAGCAGAGTTCGGGTCAAGACTCCAGGACCTGAATGGGGGAAATAAAAAAATTAAAACCAAAAAAATTTAAACGTGCATTTTTTCTAAGCGATGTCTGTTAGTGATTTTCCCAACACAACACTTGGGACATACCACCGTCAACAGAAGGTAACCTGTGTTTGTTTAAACACACTTCAAACCAAGAGTTAGAAAAAAGGTTTACACACAGCCTGCATGAAGCACCGCATTACAATTAGATATTGAGGAACATTAGATATAACATTTCAAATATTTCTACTACTTTTTCTTCTGCCAACAGAAATATACTTTGAATCCTTACACATATTATCTCTATAGGTAGACAGAAAGAGAATGCA
>NW_010543983.1:0-236 GCF_000687285.1 Phaethon lepturus | reverse complement strand
AAAAAAATTGAAAAAATAAAAAAAAGCCATTAAGCAACTGCAGAGGGCACTATAATGGCCCACAGTCTTAGGCGTGCTTTTACTGACAAAGTTTGTCTACAAAACCAAAAACACTACCTGGACAGAAATTTACATCTCTACTTACTCTATAGCAAAGTTTTAAGATCAGTGACTCAAGTCGCCAGACTGAACACTCACTCATTACTCGCAAAGTCCTCTAAAAAACGGGCGCCCCG
>NW_010543982.1:0-6225 GCF_000687285.1 Phaethon lepturus | reverse complement strand
AGGTGCCTTGCACACGGCAGACGATCTTTGGAAGTGACAGACTGCGGTTCCCAAGGGAAACATCTTAAAAGTATCACGGAAGGCTCCAAAAATACACCTGGGTTGGAAAGAATCCTTCCCCGGTGCTGAAGACACCATAGGCACAGCGAGCGCCCAGCAAAGCTGCAGGACTGATGGCAACGGTAGCAAGGAGAGCCAGAGGTCCTGGCTTTAAAGGCAGGCATATGAAATTGGGCTGCCCGAAACTGCTGAGAGCAAAACAAAGGGTGTACTGCCGGTAACGTACACAAAGCAAAAGACACCTGATTTTTTCAAGCTCCATCAACTGTCCACACTTGCTGGCCAACACCCCTGGGCTGCATCCCAGCAGCTGAAGTGCTCACAGATGCACTACTGCCTCTTCCAGAGCTAAAATTACAGCACCAGAAAGGGCGCTGCTGCCAAAGCGTACTCCTTTGCATAGGCAGGGCTGAAAAACTAATGGGCGTACCAGGAATGAGGAATGCACCTGACAACAACTATGTTTTCTCTAACTCTCCAACTCTCCAGCTCCTATACTGAAACCCTGCACTCACTGCTCCCACAAGGAAAGTGCTAGGAATGAATTGTGTTGCTAGTCCTCACTTCCCCTTGCACTCATTTCAGATAAACACCAAGACTGGGGCGGTGCTCTTTCTTAGCGTTGGAAACAGCCACTCTGCTTACTCTCACCTTCACAATCCCTATCTTCAAAACTGAAACGTTGCACTGACTGCTCCCAGAAGAAAGGTGCTAGGAAGGAATGGTGTTGCTGGTCCTCACTTTCCCTTGCAGAGCCCCAGTCTTAGTGTTTCTCTAAAATGACTGAAAGGGAAAGTGAGGAACACCACCACCATTCCTTCCTAGCTCCTTCCTTGAGGGAGTGGTCAGTGCAAGATTTCAAGATAGCCACTTACGAGTGCAAGACTGAAAGAAAACATAGTGACTGCTTCGCAGGCTAGGAAAGAGCACCACCCCAGTCTTGGTGTTTATCTGAAATGACTGCAATGAAAAGTGAGGACCAGCACCAGAATTACTCCCTAGGACCTTCCTTGTGCCAGCAGAAAGTACAAGTTTTCAATACAGCACAGTGAGAGTGCAAGAATGAGAAAAAGCCTACTTCTTGTTTTAAAGGTTAGGAAGGAACAGACCCCAAGTCTTAGTGTTTATGTGAAATCACTGTAAGGCAAAGTGAGGACCAGCAGCCTACTTCCTTCCTAGTACCTTCCTTGTGGGAGCACTCAGTGCAAGGTTTCATTATAGCAGCTTGCGAGTGCTAGAGTGAGAGACAGCACAGTGGCTAGTTGCAAGGCTAGAAAAGAGCAGAGCCCCAGTCTTCGTGTTTTTCTGCAATGACTGCAAGGGACAGCGAGAACCAGCACCACAATTCCTTCCTAGCACTTTCCTTCCGCCAGCACGCAGTGCAAGGTTTCAATATAGAAGCTTCCAAGTACTAGACTTAGAGAAAGCGTAGTGGTTGTTTAAAAGCATAAGAAAGAGCAGACCCCAGCCTTGGAGTTTATCTGCAATGACTGCAAGGGAAAGTCAGGACCAGAAACAAAATTCCTTCTGACCACCTTCCTTGATGGAGGAGACAGTGCAAGGCTTCACTCAAGCAGCATGGGTGTGAGAGAGTATGAGAGACAGCAGAGTGGCTGTTTCGAAGGCTAGGGAAGAGCAGAGCCACAATCTTGGTATTTATTTGCAATGGCTGCAAGGGAAGGTGAGGATGAGCAACACAATTCCTTCTTAGCATCATCCTTCTTGAAGTAGACAGTACAAGGTTTCAATTTAGAAGAATAGAAGTACGAGGGTGAGAGAAAGCAAAGTGGCTGGTTCCAAGGCTAGGAAAGAGCAGAGCCCCAGTCTTCTTGTTTATCTGCAATGACTGCAAGGGAAAGTGAAGGCCAGCACCACAATTTCTTCTTAACACCTCCCTTGTTGGATTACCCAGTGCAAGGTTTCAATCTAGAAGCAAGGGTGTTAGAGAGTGAGAGAAAGCAGAGTGGCTGTTTGCAAGACTACGAAACACAGGAGCCTCAGTGTTGTTGTTTACCTGCAATTACTGCAAGGAAAAGTAAGGGTCAGAAACAGAACTACTTAACACCTCCCTTCTTGGAGAAGACAGTAAAATGTTGCAATATAACACCATAGGAGTACGAGGGTGAGAGAAAGAAGAATGGCTGGTTCCAAGGCTAGGAAAGAGCAGAGCCCCAGTCTTTGTGTTTATCTGCAATGATTGCAAGGGAATGTGAGGACCAGAGAAACAATTCACTCTTAGCAGCTTCCTTCTTTGAGAACACGTGAAAAGGTTGCAATTTAACAGCATAGGAGTATGAGGGTAAGAGAGAGAAGAAGGGCTATTTCCAAGGCTAATAAAGAGCATTTTCCCAGTCTTCATGTTTATCTGCAATGACTGCAAGGGAACGTGAAGGCCAGCAACACAATTCCTGCGTAACACCTTCCTTGTTGGATAACCCGTTGCAAGCTTTCCATGTAGAAGCAAGGGAGTGAGAGAAACCAGACTGGCTGGTTCCAAGGCTCGGAAAGGGCAGAGCCCCAGTCTTTGTTTTTATCTGCAATGATTGCAAGGGAAAGTGAAGACCAGGAAAACAATTCCTTTATAACACGTTCCTTATTGGATAAACCAGGGCATAGTTCCAATCTAGGAGATAGATAGGTATGAGACACTGAGAAAGCAGAGGTGGCTGTTTGAAGGACTACGAAACAGAAAAGACCAGTACTGTTGTTTATCGGCAAATACTGCAAGGAAAAGTAAGGGTCAGCAACAGAACTCCTACATAGCACCTCCCTTCTTGGAGTAGACAGTAAAAAATTACAATTTAAGAACACAGGAGTACAAGGGTGAGAGAAAGTAGAGTGGGTGGTTGCAAGGCTAGGAAAGGTCAGAACCTCAGTCTTGCTGTTTCTCTGCAATGACTACAAGGGCAAGTGAGGACCAGCAACAAAATTCCTTCCTGGCACCTTCCTTGTAGGAGAGACAGTGCACTGTTTCAATCTCGCAGTTGGGAGAGCGAGAGTGCGAAAAAAAGAGTGTCTGTTTTCAAGGCTAGGAAAGAGCAGAGCTCCAGTCTTGGTGTTTATCTGCAACGAATGCAAGGGCAAGTGAGGACGAGCAAGACGATTCCGTCCTAGTGCCTTCCTTGGAGGAGAGAGAGTGCAACGTTTCAATTTCGGAGTTTGGCGTTAGAGAGTGCGACGAAATTCATTGGCTGTTTGCAAGGCTATAAAAGAGCAGAGCCCCAGTCTTTCAGTTTCTCTGCAATTAGTGCCAGGGCAAGTGCAGACCAGCAAGACAATTCCTTCCTATAACATTCCTTGGAGGAGAGAGAGTGCAAGGTTTCAATTTCGGATTTTGGCGTTAGGGAGTGCAACGCAATTCATTGGCTGTTTGAAAGGAGAGGAAAGAGCAGAGCCCCAGTCTTGCTATTTCTCTGCAATGACTGCCAGGGCAAGGGCGGACGAGAAACACAATTCCTTCCTAGCACCTTCCTTGGAGGAGAGAGTGTGCAACGTTTCAATTTAGGAGTTTGGTGTTCAAGAGTGCGAGGAACTGCATTGGCTGTTTGCAAGGCTAGGAAAGAGCAGAGCCCCAGTCTTGCTATTTCTCTGCAATGACTGCCAGGGCAAGGGCGGACGAGAAACACAATTCCTTCCTAGCACCTTCCTTGGAGGAGAGGGAGTGCAACGTTTCAATTTAGGAGTTTGGCTTTTGAGAGTACAAGGAAATTCATTGTCTGTTTGCAAGGCTAGCAAAGAGCAGAGGCCCAGTCTTGCTGTTGATCTGCAAAGATTGCCAGGACAAGTGAGGACCAGCAAGACAAGTCCTGCCCAGCACCTTCCTTGGAGGAGGGAGTGTGCAACATTTCAATTTAGGCGTTTGGTGTTCAAGAGTGCGAGGATCTGCATTGTTTGTTTGCAAGGTGAGGAAAGAGCACAGTCACAGTCTTGGTATTTATCTGCAATGACTGCCAGTGCAAGTGACAACCAGCAAGACAATTCCTGCAGAGCATGTTCCTTGGAGGAGAGAGAGTGCAACGTTTCAATTTCGGAGTTTGACTATCGAGAGTGCGACGAAATTCATTGGCTGTTTGCAAGGCTAGGAAAGAGCAGAGCCCAGTCTTTCTGTTTCTCTGCAATAACTGACAGGGCAAGTGAGGACCAGCAAGACAATTCCTGCCTAGCACCTTCCTTGGAGGAGAGGGAATGCAACGTTTCAATTTCAGAGTTTGGCTTTCGACAGTGCGAGAAACTGCATTGGCTGTTTGCAAGGTGAGGAAAGAGCAGAGCCCCAGTCTTTCTGTTTCTCTGCAATGACTGCAAGGGCAAGTGAGGATCAGCAAGACAATTCCTTCCTAGCCCCTTCCTTGGAGGAGAGAGAGTGCAACCATTCAATCTCGCAGTTGGGAGTTCGAGAGTGAGAAAAAGCAGAGTGCCTGTTTGCATGGCTAGGAAAGAGCAGAGCCCCAGTCATGCTGTTTATCTGCAATGACTGCCAGGGCAAGCAAAAACCAGCAAGAGAATTCCTGCCTAGGACCTTCCTTGGAGGAGAGAGAGTACAACATTTCTATTTAGGATTTTGTTGTTCGAGAGTGCGAGGAACTGCATTGTCTGTTTTCATGGCTATGAAAGAGCAGAGCCTCAGTCTCGATTTTTATCTGCAATGACTTCCAGGGCAAGCGAAAACCAGCAAGGCAATTCCTGCCTTGCACCTCCTTGGAGGAGAGAGAATGCAAAGTTTCAATTTAGGATTTTGGTGTTCGAGACTGCGAGGAACTGCATTGGCTGTTTGCAAGGCTAGCAAAGAGCATAGACCCAGCCTTCCTGTTTATCTGCAATGACTGCCAGGGCAAGTGAGGACCAGCAAGACAATTCCTCCCTAGCACCTTCCTAGGACGAGAGAGTGTGAAACGTTTCAATCTCGCAGATTGGAGTGCGAGCGTGAGAAAAAGCAGAGTGCCTGTTTGCAAGGCTAGCAAACAGCAGAGCCCCAGTCTTGCTGTTCATCTGCAATGACTGCAAGGGATAGTGAGGACCAGCAAGACATTTCTTGTCTGCCACCTTCCTTGGAGGAGAGAGAGTGCAACATTTCAATTTAGGATTTTGGTGTTCGAGAGTACGAGGAACTGCATTGGCTGTTTGCAAGGCTAGGGAAGAGCAGAGCCCCAGTCTTGCTCTTTACCTGCAATGACTGGCCGGAAAAGCAAAACCAACAAGACAATTCCTCCCAAGCATCTTCCTTGCAGGAGAGAGAGTGCAACATTTTAATCTCGCATATTGGAGTGCGAGCGTGAGAAAAAGCAGAGTGCCTGTTTGCTCGGGTAGTAAAGAGCAGAGCCCCAGTCTTGCTTTGATCTGCAATGACTGCCAGGGCAAGTGAGGACCTGCAAGACAATTCCTGCCTTGCACCTCCCTTGGAGGAGAGAGAGTGCAATGTTTCAGTTCAGGAGTTCGGCTTTTGAGAGTGCGAGGAACTGCATTGTCTGTTTGCAAGGCTAGGAAAGAGCAGAGCACAATCTCGCTGTTTTTCTGCAATGACTGCCAGGGCAAGTGAGGACCTGCAAGACAATTCCTGCCTTGCACCTTCCTTGGAGGAGAGAGAGTACAACATTTCTGTTATAATTTACCTGTCCAATTGGGTTACAGGGGCTGGTCAATTAGAAATTTTTGATTTATTAAAGCAAGCGACAAGTAAGCAAAACAGCGCTGGGGCGGCCGGGGAATCTCCTGCTCCACCAACAACCGACCACTTAACTGTCTTTCAGTCCTCTCTTTATACTTCTCGTCTCCTTGTCAGTGTTCAGTTTCTCCAATCACAATCCGTTTTCACTCGCGCCTTCTTTTGAATCTTCCAATTGCAATCTACTTCGTTTTCCTCCTGTCTTGTTGTCAGAAAGGTTCTGTTTTGTTTCCAGGGGTATTCAAGGTGTTAAGGGACTATTTCTTATCGCGCCATTCCATCTTAACGTGTGTTACAGGACTTAATTGCGTCTGACACAAAGTTTGATGAACAAAACACTTCACAGTTTATCACAATCCCCCCTTTTTCTTTTCACCATTTTGTTCATCAAATCGCTTAAGCTCCTGCTGGAATATAGCTTGTATTAAGTTTACACAGATTAAAGCAAACAAGTACCTAATGCTAAGGAGAACTTGTGGGTTCTTAAACTTCCCTTTTTAGCCTGT
>NW_010543981.1:45236-61642 GCF_000687285.1 Phaethon lepturus | reverse complement strand
CCGCGCGGGAGCTGGGGCACCGCGCACTGCTGAGGTGCTGCGGCTCTTCCCCCGCGACGGGTGCAATACGGGGAGACGCGGCCCCGTGGGACCAGATGTCCACAGCGGTCACAAGGCCAGATAGGCAAGCCTCACGCGTCAGCCGTCTGCAAAATTGAGCTATGCATATGCGATTTGCTTTTAAAAACATGCTTAAGCTACAGAAGCTTAAACGTTAGCAAATACATCCATCCCCACAGAGCAGAGCGCGTGTTTAAATCCCTCCTCACATGGGAGGTCTCTCCAAGGCTGATCGCCCTAGATCAGAAAGCCCGGAGCCCTGCTGTCGCAGGTGACCACATCAGACACTCGCAGTTACAGGCTTAATTTCCATTTTCGAAACTAGCCAAGTTTTCACCCCCTCCCACTGCCAGGAGGCTTTTCTAAGTTTCCAGACTAAGGGCCAGTTCAAACTCATTTGTTCTCATGCCAATGTTACTGGATTGCTTAAATAGCCTTTCCCATTTCATGACATGCTTTCCTATTTTCCTTCCCACTCAAACTCTCTAGGTCCCTGCCTAGAAGAAAGGGTCTGCACTCTCCTGCTCACCCAAACAGCCCTCTTGGACACCCGTTCCTGTCCAAATTCTTCACTCTGGAATATGGCATTAGTGCTTCCTTACACATACCAGGCAAATTATTTCCCCAGAAGGTGAGTTCTTTATTGCCTCTGAACCAAAGAGCTGGTAAGCTGTATCTGCTGATGGAAGATCCTATGCTGAACCTGTCATTCGTCTGCTGGGGAGGAACACAGAAGGATCTCCTCTGAACTACAGCCTGTGTACTGCATTATTTACAGGTTCCCTCCTTTGCCTGCAGCTGGCTAAAGGTTCTGGCAGATTTTCTTCATCAACAGCATAAAAAAGTGAGGGTATTTTTCTACTATGATTCATTCTTTCGCATCAAAATGACAGCAGAATCTCATAGATCTCACTGGTGCAACGACACCTGCTTGATAAACTTCTAATTCCCTGGTATAGCTTCATACATTGGAGGTGAAAAATGTTACATATTTAACTCTGTTTAATTTTAAAAATAAATTCGCACAGTTTGTCTCAACCTATGCAAATATTGGTGTAAGGGCAGGCCTTTCTAGCTGCAGATATCCCGTACTTCACTAATGCTGAAATTATTTCCAGGAGGACAACGTGCCGTAAATTCTATTGTATTAAACTTACTCATTTACTTACTTCAACTAAATTATTTCAGCATATATTGCAACCACTGGCAACCGTGCTGTGCAAGCTAAGTTAGATTAGTCAAGTCAAATTACAGAAAATTGTAATAATCAAATGTTAGGCGATAATATTGTAACGGATGCCCTCTGCATTGGGTTGAAAAGATCACCGTGTCCTGCTAACACGCCGCCCGCGCAGCCTCCTCCGAAGCCCCGTGAAGCCGGAGCAGATGGGGCAAGGGGCAGGACGGCACGGTGCCGGCACTGACCCCTCTTCCAGCTCCTGCTCCGGGCCAGCCAGCAGACGGCTTGCGATAAAGGGAAGAAAAGCTCAACCTTTGGCGGGCGTTACGTTCCCGTCCTCATAGATCTGGCACAGGGCTGAGCTGTGCTGTCTCTTTCAAGCACATAAGGAATCTCCAGTGCTGTTGAGTATCTCTGTGATGTCCCCACAATAGCAAATACCCTCATCCCTGGCCCCCACGGATGGATGGTAGGATGGGGACCAGGAGGTGGAGGGTGGGTGGCCCAGGCGGGCACTCTGCCTCGCTGGAGGAGCACTGAGAGAAGGGGGAGACAGCGAGGAAGCATCAAGAGCTGTCAGTCACGGCTCAGGGCAGTGGGGACAGACCAGCCAGATGGAGATGGCATCCTCTGGGATGAAACCATCACCTCCCCAGTGACAGCAGGCCAGCTGAACACTGATTCAACATTCCCATGTGGGACTGTGCTAAATATATACCTTGGCTTGTAGAGGCATGCCGGAGGATAAGAACAAACTCCAGGGGAAGGACAATCAGGTTTAGAAATTACTCCAGAATGAAGGCCAGTGTTTTTGAGTCAATTCCCTCTCCTTGTTTCCTCTTTGTGGAAAATCATCAATCTGAATCGGATCACAAAACATAAAAGGAAAGATTGCCAAGCACTTGTACTATGGACTCTCTGGGGACTACTAAGTGCCATTGACAGTCTGCTTGAAAATGAGACTATGGACTCTGCAGGCATTAATCACCAATGTTAAACTAGCAATTCTCTACAGCATGACAGCTTAAATGGGATGTTGACTTCCAAAGCTAACCTACTTGGTGCAACTTACAGATGGCAAGGATCTTACAGTGTATGTTACTCTGGGAAGTCATGTTGCAGTTGTCATAAAAATTTATTGTATCTTCTGTGTTCTGTACCTTTAAATTTTCTAGAAGACTGCTGAGAAGGAGAGCAGGAACATAATGAAGAAACTAAAACCACAGGATTAAAATAATCTCTTGTCCTCAATTAATGAACCAATAACAGTACCAGACTTACAACTACTATTTTCTGAAATGCACAGCTTTCATAGGCTGAGAGCGCAGAGAATTAAATATGGCCCTACTGGGAACAAAAAAAACCCTGCAACTTGTGCCATACCAACAACTAAAGTCGTCCCACCAAAGAGTTCGCATGGCATCTGTCAGGGAGGGCTCCAACTGGGAAAGCCTGCAGACCCAGCTGTACAATTTCAAGTGAAGCTCTGGGTCTTTCCACCTCCTCCAAAAAAATCTGTGAACACATGAGCTGTACGTACGTAAGCAAAACAAACATTCAAGTGGCCAAATCACTCTGGCTGTTGGGAGAGGATAATATTACAGATAGGCAGGCTCTATATGTTTTCCCTTGGGAGCAATTGGTGAAGTTAAAAGATTAATCTGGGCTCTCAGCACATTCATTAGTTAAATTGCGAAGCAATCTCGTGACATAACCCATCCCAGGACAATTATATTTATCTCGTCAAGGTTCACAGTACGGGTGGGTTGCTGACCAAGGTAACACAAATACATTCTGCGGGATGGAAGCTCTCTGATCTATTAGAAACGTCAGTCCCGTGCCCTACCCCAGTTTTTTCATTATCTGTGCCTTTTCGGAAGAATACGTTTGTGTAGTACCTCCCCAGAGGTCTCTCCAGCATGGAGGAAAGGACTGAGGAAAGCTGGGTTCACGCTCTAAAAGTGGGCAAACGGAGGCACAGAAATTAGGTGACTTGCTCCTAAGTACCAAGGAAGTCTCTGGCATAGGTTTTTCCCTAAGTTGTCTCCTCCGTTTCTGTCGATGTGGTATATGCTCCCTGTTTCCAAGTTTATAACTAGGCATTTGGCTGTATTAAAGCACTCTTTGTTTGGTCTGAACTCCATTTTTTAGGCAATTCAGATTCCCGTTTCTGTAGCACCGTGCATGATCAGTGGGTGATCCAATATTTTTCCTGCAAGACCAAGAAATGAACATTAGCAGAAGTGGGCTGAGTCCTGATCTGGCACTGGAATCTCACCAGAAATATCCTTTTTAGAGTGATTCTACATCGACAGCTTTTGATAGATCAGTTCTTAGTTGCTTGACATGTGCTTACACAAGAATGTAAAATATTTCGTTTTTGATCAAAATGTGTTACGATATCGAGCTGAACACCTTTCAAGGTATATTATGCCTATATAGTTACTTTTTTAACGAAACAGGCAATCTTACACAAAAAAATCATAGAATCATAGAATAGTTTGGGTTGGAAGGGACCTTTAAAGGTCATCTAGTCCAACCCCCCTGCAATGAACAGGGACAAAAGCAAGCCAAACTTACCTGACAAGACCTGTGTTCAATAAAAACATCATTGGCTGCCATTAATAATATTCTTGTTCTTTATATACTTGAATTCCCATATCAGCTTCTCTGTTATTTTACTGGAAGTGAGGTCAGGCTAGCTGCCCTGCTGTTATCAGAATTATCCTGTTTGTGCCATTAGGACATTGCCAAAAAAATGAGCATGCTTTCAGTCTTGGCAAGTTTCTCCAATATTCCCAAATTTATTAAAAATTAACATCAGAGGGCCAGACAATTTCTGAGCAGATTTTTTTTTTTTTTTTTTTTTTTTTTTAGGATGCATAGCTGCAGATTATACTAGGTCTAAAGCTGTTTTTCTGAAGTAGGTGTTGTCTAATATGCTTTTAATTACAGACGGGCTGGAAAAAAATTCATCATCCTCACATGATATATGTACATGAATTTGTTTCTCTCCAATCATAAACAAGAAATGTTTACTGAACGTTTTAGCCATCTACACATTTCTTATTAATAATTTTAGTATCTTCAGCCCTTGCTGGGCCTACACCATTGCTACGTTTTTTGCCCTTATGTAAATTAAAAACTCCTTTAGAACACCATTTGCTTGCCAGGAGTAGATTTTGTTTTAGCCTTTGCTAGTAATTTCCATACCTCAAAACATAAAAGTATCAATGGATGTCTAGCTCTCCTTTTCTAACCCTTTTTTTCAATATATAGCCACATTGTTTATTTAATATGTAAGTACCGGGCATATTCATGCCCACATATGCATCTATAGATACGTATACATACAGAGCCCCATATATAGATATGTGTAGACAAATATATACTCATTGAAACACGTGTCTAGACATGTGTAAGCACATTTCTACTCTCTATCTTCTTTTGCCACACACATTCTCTTAACAATGTTTTACCCAGTTAGCAAACTCTTCTCGAAAAACTTGCAGTTTTCATTCATACCTGTCTCTCCCTGATGACTTTTATTAAGGGCTGTCCTTGGCTTTGGGAAATAAGCCTTTTCAAAACAGCATGTATAAATGTTACTGCTTGGGACTGTTTTCTCTTCAACTATTGAATGTAATCAGGTCATGATCATTTCTTCCTGAGACAACCCCTGACTTCCAGTTTAGTGGATAAATTAATTCTTATCTATTATCACACTGCCAGAAAGCTGAATTTTTCAACACCAGGTTTGACATCATTTGCTTTGTACAACTATCATCCAGTATTTAATGCTACTTTAGCGATGTTTCACAGGCAGCCAAATGAAATTTTCAGCAAGTCTCCGACATAAAGTTTCCCATGATTACACTGTTCTTTTTTCCTCATGCAGTAGTAGCTCATCCTGTCTTCAGATTCAGTTCAGTGACTTACAGTATCACCTGGACCCACCCCTGCTTGCTCCTGGGCTTTGGTAATCAGCATTTTGCGCTGCATTTCTTAAGATCTTCACTTCCCAGTTCTAAGTTGTGTGGATATAAGTCACTGGGTCATACACAAAGTCATTCCTTTCACACAATTTCTTTTCTCTCCCTTAGCCTGCTTAAACAACTCATCTAATATTCTGACATACTGGTCCCCCTAGCACTGAAACCTGATGAGACAATTAAGTTGAATTTATCTTGATTATTGAGAAATTCCAGTTCCTCTTACTTATTACCCAGACTCCCAGCTTCAGCATATAAGCGTTTCCAAATGCATTTCTCTTTGGATCCTTTACCATGCTGATTTAATTTGTTCCTGACATGGCAAATTTGAACCACATTTACTTTCTTAACCCCCTTCTGCGTGTTGTTACTTTAAATACAGTTGTGGCAGGTCCTAGTAGTCAAGATTTTTGTCCCCCGTCACACCTATTCAATCTCTCCGTCATTTAGTACCGCGTACATTACAAGCCAGCACACAGTTTCGCTCCATGGTATGTAGTCAGTCCAAAACCAACAGAGATCTTTTGTGTTGACCCGTGGGATGCTGACGCGGGCTGGCTGGGGTACCGCATCCGCAGCACTGTTTAGACAACCGCACTCAGCATCGTTCTTTCTGTGTCGGAGCGCCCTGTTTCTGCAGGTGGCTTTGCAGCGTAATTCAGCAAATGCAATTTTTAATATCGGTGCAAGTACTCCCCTTAAGCACACAGGCACGCCGTACCAATGCGTCGCGGTCTGCTGCAATACGTGCGATACCTTGCAGTCGCGGGGCTCAGCGTTGGCCTGAGCTGGTCACGGAAACTCTCTGAAGAGACACAGATGTCTTTCACACAGGAGGAAGAAATGCATTAACATCTGCAGATGTCTGACAGTTATCCACTCGTAGCTGCTTTCTTTCACGCAGTACAAAGTATGAAGCTCTGCAGAGCCTTGCTGGGAACAGGCAGGGGCCATGCCAGTGCCCACGGCCACCTCGGACGTGCCTGGTCACCGCGCTGGTACCTGCCTTTTCGTAAGAGGACAAGGGAAAAAACTCTTTGGGGAAGCAGGTTTCACCCAGCCCCCACTGACTCCACTGAACTTACTGCCCCTTAAAATGTTTAAGCCCTGTGCAATCGAGCTAAAGAAAAGCAAAGCCCGTTTTATGCAGTGTGCTTACATCCGTGCACACCGTGGGAACTTGCAAAGGTATAAAATCAAGTCAGGGTGCTACGGGCCCTCTGCTCTTGTCTCAGAGAGGCAACGGATCTTCTTGTGTGTAAAGGTTCCATCTTTTATTAGACTAATTGCTACAACTGGAAAAATTATGTGCTTTCAGGTATTTGAATGTTCCTTCGCTCACGCTTACTGTAAGTTCTGATATAACTACACAAAAAACCACAGAAGGTATCAGCTGGTGGCACAGAGCATGCAGGAAGGGCTCACTTTGAAGAAGGTGAGATATTTTCAAGACACCAGTTGCTGAGCATCCCAGCCCCTTTAGACTGAACACGTTATTGCTTGGAGATTGAGGCACAGAGTGTTGCTGACCCAGCAAGCTCAGCAAACAGGGGATAGTGCACATCTCGCAAATAACCTCTTTTTGTTTTACTTAATGAGTTAAGCATCGGTCTAAACAAAACTCCTTTTGCATGCCAATTGCTTAAAAAAAAAAATCAAATTCTTTTATCCATGAGAGAGTGCAGTGCATAGAGTACAGATTACATCAGAAAGAAAAGTTGTAAGGACACACAAACGTCTTTACAGATGGGCAAATTAAGTATATAATGTGTTACTCGTACAGGCAGAGAACGTCCTTCCCAATGCCCATTGCAAACTGGGTGATGGTGATAAGAGAAGACATTGAGCTGAGAGACGAGACCTAAAGCTCAAATAAATAAGTGCTACATTATCCATAACTGATCTACTTCCAAACCCAAAAGTCTAAAGACAGTGGTCAGAAGAGCAGCTGGTTTGCTGAGCCTCTCCAGCAGCACAAGACCCGGCCCTCCATGGGCTTCTGCCCTCGCTCTGCAACGCAGAAAACGCATTTTAATTTTCCAGCAGCTCAGGTAACCATGCTGGTGTACCTGTCAGTCTCCCAGAGCCCACAATGACTTCTGGATTCAAGGAACAATTTCAAGCACTCCTGACAGATGAGAAGGGCTTTCAACAGCCATTAAACAAGTTTGGTTTAATTAACGTGAGCAGGTGGAGATGAAAGACTGATGGCATTTTCGCCGGGAGAAAACTCTCACTGAGGATGGCTGACGAAAATGGAGCTCCCATCCCTAGCATGGGAAAGAAGTCTTAAATATCCAAACAGCAGGAAAATCTCCTCTTGGAGCTCACAGCACTCATGAATCTACAGCAAAACAGGATTCTTTGGCTTTGGTGCTCATGGATCTGCTCATTTAACTATACTTGTTTTCCACACTGGAAAATTCAGATGTTGCATGTTTTCAAAAACTGTAACAAATGGATGTATAACTGTATAATATATATATAATGCATACATATATATGTACAAAATTCAACAAAAAGTTGGATGAAATTTGAACAGTGTCTAATGGAAAGATGTTTTGTTATTATATAATTCTAATAATTATATAATTATAATAATATAATATTGTCAAATTGTTATTATTATTATTTTGTCTGCAGTCCACAATGTGAATGCTTAAGTATCATTTCCAACGAGCGCGCCTTGAGAAAATGTTTATTTTTAATGCATTGTACCATGAAATACCTTAGAAGTGCCAACTCCATTAAAACTGTTTAAAATAAATTAAGAATATCCATTTAGCTGACTTACAAGTCTCATATTATTGGCTCGGTGTCGTGGTGCACTTCCCCTTTCAGCGCATTATGGCCTGCAGGAGAACCACAAAAAGCTCTTCAGTAATCTAGAGAAGATAAGACTTATTTGACATTGCAAAACCTTAAACTCAGCTTTCAGTGCCTGATGATGTCTACAGCAAATATTTTGTGTGCTTTTTCTAGCATAATTGTAGCCGGATAATCTGTATGGAATATCTTTCACTGCTAAAAAGGTACAAGTGAAGGTCTGACCCAGGCATATGATGCAGAAGCGTTTTTAAAAGCACTTCCACCGCAGCTCCGCTACTTGAATCTCAGCTGATAACACGGCCATAAGAACATTTTGCTGTCGTAGTTTTAGGCCTCTGTAGACCACGTATGCTGAAACATTCCAGGTCTGGGACAGCAAAGCCACCAAACTATTTGCGTACGTGACATGACGGCAGCAGTTGAACCCAAATCTCCACCGGTTCGATGGTGACGTACCCGTGCTTCCCGCTACCAACCTTCCCTTCTGCTGCTTTGCTGGGGAACCGGTGCTGAGAGCTCACACTGTACGAGGTACTTCCTACGCACGTATGAATGGGGTTGCTATTATCTGTCAAAGGCTTCAGGCTGAAACAGTTGTTCAGAGCATCCCTGACACGTATCCCTGCTGCTGACAGAACAAGTCTATATTCATGCCCCGCGGACAGAATCGCCATTCGTATTTAGATTTGCACCGTGTTCACAAAGTTCCTTGGGAGATCTGTTCGCTTTGTATGTGGGGAAATGGATCAGAAAATACTGACAATTTTCAAAATGCTTGCTTTGAATTTCAATGGCTCCTCCTTGTACTGGCTAACAGTGAACTACTGTTGGTACACACTAAGTCCCTCACAGCGCATGTGAAGTACGTTGACTTGCCGAGTGTGCGGAGACGGCAAACTCCCTTGCCTACCCCTCCCTTCCCAAAACACCAGCAATGGACCATTATCTTTGATTTTGACATCTGAAGAGAGAATGCAAATGCCAGGAAGGAAGTTTTTAGAATCCGTAAAAAAATATTCTCTAAAAGACCTTCCAAAGGGAATATTACAACAGGATACGGTAAAGAAAAACAGGAGAAGAATTTGAGGGGGAGAAGCTCACACTATACATGAAAAATACTTCTGAGAATAAACAAAAACAAAGGCACATCCAAACTTACTTCGGCTTAACAGAAAATAGATCATTAGTGAATTTGCTGCTTAAAATAGACTTTAAAATAGCACATTAATGGCATACTTGAAAATGTCTAATTTATACCTTCCGGACTGTGCAATGTAGTACAAGGAAGATGAAAGTACACTCAGAATTGATGTTGGGGCCGCCCCCACTGGACCACCAAGGCAGAAGGTGAAATGCAGAGGTTACAAGCTGAGTAGTAGGATTCAAATGCTTTGAAAACTTTCCTTTACATCACCAGGGTATCTCCTCAAGAATCAGGAAAAATTTATCTCTAAAGCCACTGAACTGAAGTTTGGGAAATCCTAGTCTTTCTGAGCATCTTGGTAATAGCTGGTCACTATAGAATTGTCATGACTTATTGCGTTTTGGATACAATGACTAGCTATACTCTACACTATAACAATATGTAATATAAAAGCAAACTTTACCCTAACTGCAGCCCCTCTCCTCCCCCAGTTTCTTTTGCTAAACGCTGTCAGGGTAGACTGCACGGTGCAAGCCGCGCAGGCAGTCTGCACATCAAAGAATTTGCAAGCTAAGCAGCTGAGATCAGGGGATCAGCTCTGCACAAGGAAATCCAGAACAACTCGACGTTACATGGATCTGTACAGAGCTTTGTACATGACATGAAAGTCATGCTGGAAAGGCTGACTCTCAGCAAAGGTAGGGAATGGTGACTTGCTGAAGGGGGCTGAAAAGCTCTGAACAGTTGCGAGGTACCGCTGACTTTCAAACAAATTTCTGGGCAGCTCAGAAGCTATCCTAGGGAAGAACAGGACAGAGCACAACAAAGCAACAACACTGACTTGGCTTGTGGTTTTTCCTCAATTATCAAGGCAGCAGGTTTTCATGAGAATGCTTTCCAGGCCCAAGGACTTTATGACAAACTCGGAACAGACCTTTGCTGGTCTACATGAAGAAACACAGATTTGTTACAAAACGCAATTTGCTGGTTTAAACTGAAATTGCAACAGAAGATCATGGGGGAGTAAATTAAATGGAAAGTATTAAACTTATGATTGAAATGATGCTGCAGTCTGAAAGGACAAATGTACAGCACCTCCTGCCGGTGTTTTCATAAGCTGGGTGGACCCGTAGTGGTCTTGTAGGTGCTGAGCACAAGGAGCAGAGCTTGCGCAGCCCTCGCAAGGCTCTGGGTGAACGATAGGACAGCACTCTCTAACCCAAACTATCAAAAGTTACCCTGGAAAAAAAAAATGCGTTGTTCATGCTGGGGTAGAAGGTATAGGAAATTCATCTGCCTGTCTACTTTTAATTAAGAAACTAGAAAATAGTCAGCATCACAACGTTAAATTCACCTTCTCCCTTATCTACAACATCTCCTTAACCACATTTACCAGGCAAACAACGTTGAGGCAATCACACCTCTGTGCCTGCTTGCCTGCCTCCCTCCCTCTGTATTTTCAGAGCCCAGTGGCTATTTCCAGTACCCTAACTTTGACAAAGGACAACGATCCCAAAGATATTATATGCCCACAAGTATGAAGAAAATAAGGCAAAGTGGTAGAGGAAAGAGACCCCATTAAGCATTCACACAGAGAGTAAGGCTGAGGCATAAATACATCCCTTATTAGACACTGAAGAATCAACAAAAGGCTTGAAATACTTGAACGTCCCATGGGAAAGACTTCAATTGAACTCGCCTTTCTAAACATCAGGAAATCCAGCTACCAGACACAAATCTGTAAGAAACCAGGCTTCACTGGTTTCTCAGCTGCTCACCCCACAACTTCACTTCAGCAAGCAAACCAACTAGTACAATTGCAAAATACCCATATTTCATTGGACGGCGAGCGCAACAAACAGGCTCTTGGTGAACAATCTAGGCATGAAAAATGCCAAGTAAGCAGTTTCCAATTAACAGCCCTCACCGAAATAAAGCTTCCCCTCTTCTCCCCTCTTCGTCCCTCCAGGGCAGCATTTTCAGGAGCCCATGGGAAGGGGTGCTCGGTGGCTGGGGGCACATGGGGCTGGGGCTGCTGCGCGGGGAGGGCTCCCTTGTTCAAGGGGAAGCGCAGTCGCAAACCCAAGAACAACAAAGCAGCATTACTCTTAATCCGCTGCCATCTGGCTTCATTTTGACAATCCACAAAATCAGACACAACATTCTTCCGCAAAATCCCTGAAAAACAACACAGAACTAGTGTCAAACCCAGTATCCCCTCCCTCCCTGGCCCCTCCGAGGGCTTGAAAGACGCTTCTCATAAAATGAAGAGCGATTCCCCCAAGTGACATTTCTGCAGGAGCGTTCAGGCTACAGATGTTTCCACTGTGGCAGAAGAGTTTGTATAACGCAGCGCTGTTTGTCATATTTATGGAGAAGGGGAGGGGGAAGGGGATGAGAAAAAGAAAACAGGAGAGGCTGTGAGTGGTGGTGTCAATCTATAGGCGAGGAACCGCCTGAAAGAGGCTATCGACTCTGCGTATTTGCTCGGCTTTCAACGTGAACGAGGGAGAACCGTAACCATCCATCTTCCCCAGCAGAAACCAAATGGCCATCCCTGAGGGGCCAAGGCGAGCCACAGCCTTTAAACTATCTGGGAACACAGTCATTCTGCAAATCAGCAAGACAAATACCCTTATTATTGTTATTTCAAAACAGTGGTTGCAGGAAACCTTGGTTTGCAACATTTGCATTGTTACTGAGGCATTAAGGTATGGCCTTAACATGGCCTGCTAAGTGGGCTCAGATATTGCCTCATCGCCGATGGCTCTCATAACTACATAACAGAGATGTTTTTTTCCACAACAGAAATGTTTCTTTCCACAACAGAAGGCAGAAAGGCAACAAAAAATACTGAAATAATGCCTGATGCAGGCTGAATTGTGTTCCCATTGGCAAACACTGATTATCTACAGAAAATGACTTGCCAAGGACTGAATCATATTTTCATTGTCGCCTCCTGGCTTAGGGGTGCGACTCAGCTGCTGGGCTTCTCATGCCCTTTCAGACGCTCAAGCGTTGGAGACGCCTGGCCTCCAGCATGACATGGACCTCCTGTAGTTCCTGTGTCATTGCTGACAGCTCTGTGCGGATGTCTCAGATATTCTGGGACATCTCAGCTAGCACTAGATGTTTAAATTTAGGCAGCTGCATGAGATTGCAAGAGCTACTCCACAGAGGCTATGTCCTCTGTTCCAGCATCCTCATGTGGTCCATGATCATGTATCTGCTTGCACTGCCTGGATGATACCTATGACGGGAGCAAGCCTACGTAGGTGTCTTCCCAGCTGCCAAAACAAGTGCACTAGCAAGCAAAACATTCACACTCACAAATGATACTTTGCTCAGCTTCCATAAAAAACCATCAGGACAGAAAACAAGATAGACTCCATTCACATGCCTGCCTTAGGGCTGAACGCCACAGGGAAGTCCCCAGGCATGGCCTGTGCTGGGCTTCTGAGCATGGCTGAGCATCCCATCTTCGGAAAGCTCATTACTGACAGCAGCATTAGTGTTAACTAGGCACATCTCTGCGGAGCACTGCATATGTGCATGCATTAATCAGGCATCTTTCTTCATGTTCAAGGTTATGCCAGGGAACAACCTTGCCTGGCCTTCACACATGGCTCAGAAGAAGCGAGGGGAAATGGAAAGAGTAAGTTCCCCGTGCTAGAGCATTGCCACCTGCAAGGGACGCGCAGCTTCGTAAAAGTTTCTCCTGTTGAAACTCCCAAACGTTTCCAGTTGCAACATATGAAAGACCCCATTCATACCACGGCCTGAGAGGAGGAAATGGCACACTTGCACTAAATACCATGGGATTGGTTTTACAATCCCATGCAAAAGTTGTCTCTGCACGAGCTTAGGCGTAGTAGATAGAAAAGCCATGCTCTCACACACCCACAGCTCAAGCAAGTACACACCCAGGAGGGAGGGGAAGGGAGAACATAATCTCCTGTAAAACCAGAACTGTAAATAGTACAAAAGAAACACTTGTATTGAGGAGGACAGTGAAGAAAAAATGAGCAAATAAAACACTCGTATCCCTAATATTAAAAAAAAAGAAATACAGAAAACTTGATTATGACCCAGGCTAAAAGGGCTGGGGAACACGCACTACGATGAATAATGCTGATTTGTGATGCCAATAGCTTTTCAGGGAAGTCAGATATATAAAAGACAAATAGTGTGACTAGTACCAGACTTCAAGCTGAAATTATAAGCTGCTGTGATGTTGCTGTTTAATTAGCTACGTTTCATGAAATCGTATATTCTGTAAGTTCAGTTTGGGTTTTTGATCATTCCATGCTGTAGGCTTCTGCCTCCCCTCACAATGTGCATCCTCCAAGGATGCTACAGCAGCATCCTCACTCCAGATGGAAAGTTACATGTACAGCTCCATTTTACAGCCAACGAGCCTCTCAAAGGACGGTGGAGTTCAAATTGCAGGATTTTACTGACAGCAGCAGTCTTCAGACTACAGTTTCCTTTTCTTCACAGACACACCTGGTACCTCCCTCTCTGTCCTCTAAGTCCTTTCTGCACACCATGACTAAGCAGTCACTCAACGTAGAGATGGGCTGAGTTCCTGATGGCATTAGGGAAGATTCTCTTGGGGAGTGAGGGCAAACAGACACATAAGGGCAAGACAGTGGAATTGTTAGATTTTGAGGGGGTATTTCTGTTTGTTTTTCTGAAAAAGAAACTCCAGTTTGTTCCACCTTCATACAGGGCCTGTCCAACGCTTTGTAGTGATGACAACAGGATTTGACCTGGCTCTTGGCCAAAACTATGTCTTCTGCATAATCACCAAGTGAGAGGTCTGCATGTCAAATGTTTTCAGTGCTTTCTTCTCAACAGAAGCAGAAAAGCTCTGCACCACCCATCCCAAAGACATCCCTTTTTCTACTCTGGGAGCTTGTCAGGGCTCCCAAAAAACAAGTTTACATCCTCCTGTGCTCATTTAACCACACCTGGAGCAGCAGCTACCTCTTCAACATTGCTATTAGAAAGATGACAGGAGAAATCTGATAATCTTTCATATGCTTGCAGGCAGGAAGGAGCAGTTTTCTTTATGTGCTTTTAAGTTTCTTAACTGTATCTATGGATAAAATTAAGGTTGAGTGTTACAACATTTCAAGAACTTTTTGCAAAAAAAAAAAAAAGAAAGAAAGTAAACCCCAGTGAAACATACGTCTTCTGTATTCAGGTCCCTACTAAACGTACATATTCAGAACCCAGGTACTTCGAGTACAGCTACTCCTGCTTCCAACTCCCCTAGCCACCCTCTGCCTTTCCACTTGCTGAACTGGAGCTTCTCTAGGCAATTTGGACCAGTAAGTATTTTCAGCTGATACTAATGGATACCTGAGGTGAACCTGCAACATTACTCATGCCCAGAACTACATAATTTTGAAATTTTCTCACCGTACTCTCACTTTAGTCCTTTACTGGGGTACAAACAGACTCTGAAATGGAAAGAGGGGTTTTGTTTTAAGGATTTTGCTTTTGCTTAAATATTGTCTTTCCCTGTATTGCCAACTGGCAATACTTTTGGAAACCTTTGCCGAGAGAGGGTATCCTATAGCAATAGGTGTCTCAACAGAGCTATATAACACTTGAGGAAAATAGAGTAAGAATTGTGAAAGACTGAAATACTCATCTCCTGCCATCTGCTACACAGGATATATGTTATTTTACTCTTTCAATGCCTGTAATCTCTCTATGTACAGCAATTTAAAGCTCTGTTCTGTTTTAAAATAGAAAGGTAAAGCTTTATTTCACACCCCATTTACTGGCCAGCTGGAATTGCAATGCCTGTTCCTGCTCATTTATGAGAGTTCAGAGGAGAGGGTGGTGGGCAGCACCCCAGTTTAGCTTCTCTGTGAAAAAATGTTGATAGGAAACAAGGGGAAAAACAGCTGTAAAGGTCTTCCTTAAAAGGCAAGAGAGGTCTTACGAATGAGAACTGCTCTCCTTAACTTCATTTCACAAATAGCATTCTCGAGGCCAAAATCACTCATTCAGAAAGGATCTCAAAGACCAACCAGAACATGCTGCGTGGCCTCGCAGTGTTGTTCTCACCACGGGTGGGAAGCTGCAGCAGAGCCGCAGACTCAAAACCCAGGCCGAAATATCATTAGAATGCAATTATAGGGTATAGCACAACAATCATGGAAAAGGAAAGTGCGTAACAGCAGAAAATAAATCATAGCTAATTGAAACATCATTTTAGAAACTATTGCTGCTCACATATTAAAAACACAACAAAATATTTTTGCCCTTTTTTGATGGCGGGGTTTTTTTGTTTTCATTTTTAAAGGGCACACTTGGTACTTTATCTGCTTTACACTATGTAGTGTTATTTTTTCCATCTATGTTTATTTCATCTTCCTTCAGCCACTATCTCTCAGCCACTTCTTCACAGAGTGCTAGTTCGATGTCAACAAGAGGTAATTTGAGTGGAGATTAAATATTTCTGGCATTTTATCATTAGCATTGCCAAAATCCTATTTAAAATAGTCTCTCTCAATGCCTCTACATTAAAAAAAAAAAAAAAAAAAAGGGTTTCCAACCCAAATGATAGCTCAAGGCAGCTTTTTGGCTGATCTGCCAGCCAGAATGATAGCTTACCAGACACTCTTTGTCTGGATACTGATTGCTATAACCATCTTTCTGGGTTACCTTTTTGCCCTTCTCTCTCTGGTTATGGGAAGACCTGTTCTATTTTGATGTGAGTAACAACCTGTTTTAAATAAACAAAGACTCTCCTTAGGTCTTTTCCACCCTACATTGCAGTCAGTGTGGCTGCAGTTGAAGGAAGAGGTGCCACACTCTGGACTTGGTCATGGATCTGCTGAAACGGGACCGCTGGACAATGTTACTTCAACAGAAGAGGAGAAGATATCTTCCCATAGATGGAGAGGGTCAGCCAGCAACCTGTTGTCCTTCCTCTCCTGCAGTTGGTGTAACTTCAGCCTTGTCTTGGTTGAACCAGGGCCAGAGGTTCTGCTCCCTGCTGCTCGCTGCCTGTTGAGATGGGGAAATATCTCCAGCTTAGCAGATTGCATCAATGCAGAAGTAGATAAATGGCAAGAGTTGCTGACATATTGTTGGCTGTGAAATCTACAGCTCCTCAAATTGTTCTAGATGTCTCTTTTAGGTATTGGAGAGAAAAAAAAGTATATAAAACTGAAACCTC
>NW_010543981.1:30409-45205 GCF_000687285.1 Phaethon lepturus | reverse complement strand
GAAAGAGTGGAAAGTTGCTTTTCATTAACCTCATTAAGAGAGGAAGGACAGGATTTGCCACGATGCTCTCCCATCTGCTCTTCAGCATAGCTGTTGGAGCACAAGCGGTCAGGCAGTGGTGTGTGTCACTGTCCTCTGGCTCTACAAGAGCTCGTACCGTCATCTGCGTGGGGCACGGGTAGACCTCCGAACTACCCCTGTTCTCTACAGAAGTACATCCATGCAGAATAGGAACCACAGCAGTGACCAGAATTTCCTTCATCTGCCAGGGAAAGCACAGTTGATGAAACATCTGTGTTGTTTCCGCTCTTCAGAGAAGAAATTTTATTAAGTGAAAATCTTTTCCTCTAAGAGGTGTCTGATTTGTTTCAAACACAGCGTTTTGATTTGCCTGTTCACTGCTGTCACAAAACATGGGAAAAAACCTCTTGAGTGTACCTTGGTGTGTTGAAGACAATCTTTTGAAACCAAGTTACCATATGTTCAGAAGGAAAAGGAAAGTACTCGTGGAACGTGACCCACAGGCTCATAAAAACACGGTTATTAACAAAGATTTCAAAAAAGAGTTAAAGTGGAAGAAAATGCCAAGAGCTGCTCAGATCTGGAAAAACAGAAAAAACAACCCCAACCTTAAGAGCAGAAAGAACATGAAAGATATTCCTTTCAACTTTCAGCAGAAAAATCCTAAAATATCTGCTACTTGAAAAATCTAAGTTAAGAAAAGATTAGGAAGCCTCCTGAAAGCAGCTGCAAATTAAACATCCACCGTAGTCCGGCAAGCTGGTGCAGAGTGGCCACCTTTCCAAGCCCTCCCAGGAGAGCCTGAATGAGTCACAGCTGTAACTTTCTAATTGCATTTCAACTATTGAAGGGGAAGGCTTCTGTTTGGCCTGTGGATGAAAAACTTCAGTTTCCCAGAATGTTTCCCCCAGTGAGTGTTCAGGGGGTTTTGTTTGTTTGTTTGTTTTTTAAATATATGTTCTAAGCCTCTCATGAAAAATGGGAATTTTATACCCTGCTGGTGGCAAAATAATTTCAGTTTGCCTGGATCCAGTAGGCTCCACAAGGAGACGATATTGTTACAGAAAGAGAGGACAAGACCTCCATAAAGACACAAAAAAGGCAGCAGGATTCTGGAGGAGGCAGAGGTGTTTCACGGGTTTAATCACAGTGGAAGCTGCAGGCTCAATGGCCCTACCCCACCACTCAAAAGGGACCTGGATTTCAACCCGACGTCTAAACGCCCGGCTGCGTTGCACACAGAGGCGCGCCGTGAGGCTAGCGGCGGGAGACGGGCTGTGCATCTCCACTCCCAACACACTGCCAAGTCAGCCAAGCACAGACCAAACAAAGGCCAGCAAGGCAGTACAGCACGGGTTTACACAAGAAAATCATCAGAACTTGTTTCACTCTGGTTGCTTCTCCATGCTTCCTCAGAGTGACCATCACCTCTCTAACAAGGGCGATGAAACTCAGTTATCTCTTTCTGTAACTGGGGGCTACTAGGCTATAATTTCCCCATCCCAAAGTAGACTTTGAGGTGGCATTGCTCTGCTTTTCTTACAGAATAGCCTCTGCACAACCATCACACCTAGGAAGGACTTAAACCACACTTGGAATAAAAACTCCCAGGTTCTGCGGTGTCTTTGGCACCTTTACAAAGAGACTAATAAAAGCATTGGCAAAACAGAAGGCAAATGGCAGCCGGCAGGTTTTGCAGAGAACATTGGCTACGGTTTTCAAAAGTGGAATGACTTTTCCTTCTTACTGCATTTCCTGCAAGATCCTGCCCTTTAACCAAGAGCTAAATCTCAATGTAATTACATCATTCATTTTTTCTCCCTGCCATGGCAAAACTTAGCCTAAAATGGCTTGGATACCATTACCTGAATTTATTTTGCATCGCCCAAGTTAGTCAAATGTTACTTGGGATGAAAGCAAGCCGTATGCGATAGTGGAAACTGTAGTAGGGTGTGTTACAGGTTTTCCTGTAAGAGAGAGTTTATTCAGAAAGCAAAGAAATAGAGCTCATGCTGGGGGCGGGGGAGATGGACGCAACAACAAAACACAGAAAGTACTTAAGGACATAATTATTGTGCTTAAAGAAACCCAGAAGTCTGGACTTGAGGTCCATTCGCAAAGCCATAGACAGGAAGCAGCAAGCACCCCAAGTTTGTAAAGCTAGGTAAGAAATGAACAGCCCAACATGATTTTGAATCACGAAAATCAACTTGCTCCCCACAAAGAACAGCAGATAACATGAAACCCCCTTTTACCGAAACGAATCAAAGCAGTTGGTGCAAATGGTCTGAGATGGTGCTGGCATTACTCACATTCCTCTTCCCCCACCACACGGTGGGCAACTGGAATTTACAATTTACAACTGGCAGGCTGCATACATGTTCTCCCAATATGTTAACTGTTGTCTTGATTTGTATTGTTTTTTCCTAACATCACAGCTCCTTTGCTAGGCTTTGTTGTGGGCAAGGTTATGTACATGGCAAAGCTTCCCATATGGAACGGTTTAATGGCTCTGGGATATCAATGCGATCACTGTGGTTTGCAGCAGATGGGGCTTGGTTAGACAGGGAGCCAGTTACCGTGGGTGTTTTTACAATTGTTTTACGCAGCTCTCCTATCAGCACACGGAGCTAAAGCAGACAAACCGTGTCTTCAGGGACAGGGAGGATGTCTAGAAGGGATATGTTGGCCAAAAGAAAGAGGAAATGAAGGAAAGCAGAGGGTTAATGAATAATATTCAGATGTAGCCATGAACTGCAACTAGTGATCAGCCCTGTAAGTGCCATTTAGCCATTACTGATCTTACTATCAGCCACAGGCTGGCCACTAATCCTTCTCCAGGTTGTGACCAATCCAACCAGTCAGGCCAACAGCCAGTCAGGACAACAGCCTTAACTTCTTCAGCTGTTTCAGCCCTGCTTCCACTTTCTCCATCCTCCTCCACCCCCAGAGATCAAGATAGAGAAATGTATCTACAACCTCACCAAAAAACCCGGGTTGAAACATGGCAGCCTGAGTTACAGCTTGCAGTTGTGAAAAGCAGTTGGAAATCCCTAAGGTGAGGGGGGGGGGGTGTCAAATTAGGTTCAGGTTTAGGCTGGGGTTATATTCCACAGAGTCAAGGTTATTTGTAGGTCCTCAACTTGGGATTTCCCTCAGGGTTTCTCCCTTTGCAAAGCAATGCCAGGTGACCCTGCAGACAGTACGTGCTGGTTACCACTCGCAGTTTGCGTTTCCCTCTGAGGAACTGCTATCCCCGGCTTTGAAACCACCCTGAGAGTGGCAGAAGATGGCAATGAGCAGTGGTAAAAATTGGCCTCTTGGGGGCTGAACGCATCCTTCAACTTCTGCTAATTTCCAAAGCAGGTGGCTGGGAAGCACCAAGTGTCCACAGGCTCTCCGAGGGCGCAAGTCAATTCCCTCTCAATGTTTGGGAAGACAGCATGGAGATGGGAACACCATAACCCTCCCCAGCTCAGTTCAAAAGAAAACCTACCTTTGGCCTTTCCACAGATTTGGCTAAACTCAAATATAATGGAGCCACAGATCTCCTACTCTCAGGGTCAAGGAGCAAAGGAGAGGGCAGGGTCTAGGCAAGTAACAAAACAAAATCGACTGAAACAAAGAAGGGCATTTAGATGAGAGAGGAAGGAGTTGTGCAAAAGCAATGACATTTCTGATGGAACAAAAAGCATATTAGCTGAAAGCCAAGTATTGGATCCAGGGAGGAGATTTGAATCATCCCTTTGGATCTGCTCCACTCTTAATAAAACATTAACCATTCATTGAGAGAGAGCACACGTGTGTGCATGAATCAGTAGCCTGGTGGGTCTGCTTTTGAGAGACGAAAATTCCTGAGCACCAGTCCCTCTTCTAGTAAATGTTAATTGTGTGTACAAAGTGGAACAACTTCAAGAGGAGAGGCTGAGGGCTTCCCAACTGCCTCCTGCTTGGGTGAAGTAGTTACAGGAGACCTGGACAAGTTCCTTAATTGCTCCACCATTCAGTAAATGGGACACACTCACAAACCTCTTCCTGCCCTTCTCTTTTAAGTGCTGCAAACAGAAATATTATGGGGTTTAGTTGGAAAAAAAACCCTGGAATCCAGAATCCCTCTCAGTACTATCTGACTGACTTAGATTTACCCTTGCATTTTTTCAGCTGCAGAACAGCCCCGGTGTGGACCCAGGGGAAGGAACCCTTTCCAGCCCCAGCTCTCCCTGTGGTCCCCAGCCCCACAACTGCAACCACACATCTGCCAGAAGATTTGTGCTCTCATTCAAAACCCAAGCTGACCAGATAGCACACAGAGGCAACGGGATTTCTATGAGCGCTGCTGGAAGCAGGGAATGGCTCTCCGATAGCAGCCAGCCACCTGTCTTGGGCTTTGCTGCAGCCACAAAGTCAAAAGTGGTAGCAAGCCTGTTTTAATTAAACACTATTTAAAAACACCAAACAGTAATGCTCACTTACATATATCAGCTGGTCACAGTCAGCTCTTAGCCAGTATGTTTTCAAAACTTGTTTATGTTTCACTTCAGCTATTTCCCGCGGGATCAATGCCTGCTAGCAGGCTGAATGCTTAAAACCAGTGTTTCTCAGCCGTTTTAAAATCGAAGTACAGCCTAACATTGTGGGGGAAGTGAAGCCACTACCCTCCTTGTATCTCATTTTTCTTGGATGCTAGGAGAGCTTTTTATGAAATTACACCCTTAGTACTAAGGAAGCAAAATGGTACTCCTTGCAAGACTACTCTTTCTGTTATTAGTTGCACACTTCCATGTTCGCATTGCCATGTCCAAAGGGTAGGATGTTTTGTTGCCATCATGTCTGCTGTCATCTTCCTATGTTTTATGAATCAGCCATGGACCACGAACCACAGGCCGCACAAGACTGCTCTACAGCAAATATTGCCAGCCTGTTATCTTTTTTTTTTTTTTAATATATATCTGGGGAAAGATATATATTATCTTATACCACCAGATATGTGGCTCAATCTGCCATGGTATTGTGCTTCTCATCCTGATTTACACATCAAGACACGATAGATGTACATGGAAAGATGGACTCCACCTTAATTCACATGCGTACTGAGCTGCATGAGCCCCAGTGCTGCGGCTTTCCCAAGCTGGAGGGAAGGCAGCAGAACAGAGGGGTGAGTAGGAAACAAGGATGACAGCCCCAGGAGAGGCATGGACCACTGCCAGTGCTCCCACAACAGACTTGGCTTCCAGTGCCAAGGTGGTCTCTGAGCCCTCCTGGTTGCTACTGCAGAGATCTCTTGCTTCCTCCTGGTGCTAGGATGAGGAGGGAGTACTCTTAGCACATCTAGAAAATTCCTCTGCACTGGGCCATTCCCAGTTGCTTTGTAACTCATAAATTTATTTACAGAACTCAAAGGGGCAAAATTGCACTGACAGAGTTGGGATAAGGATTTGAGGATCACAGGTTCATAGGAACAGGCACAGGCAATGAGACCATGCAGATTATTTGCAGACCAAGATGAAAAGCACCAGATGGATTGGTTTCCTGTCGTATTGGAGCTCTTCCCCCCATGCTGTGCGGTGCCAATGTCATCTGGGTGCTTTGCATTCCTTTCCAATCCAGCAAATTCAACTTTGTGAGTCATCCAAGTGGATGGCTGAGCTAGATCAAATACAGGGCATGCCTTGCTAAGATAATTAAGAAGTTAGTAGAAAGAAGCTTACACCAGGCCCTAGGAATTGCCCAGCACAGCTCTGCTAGATGGAAAGCAGCAGCAGCTTCCACACAAAAAATCCTCTTGTCGGAAGGCCAGCCATTAGTCCTCAGCAAACCAAGTCCAGGCAGCAATAACACAGAACATATATCAACAGACTGAAGTATCTTGAAGGTTCATCTCTTCCTAGAAAACAATTTTCATTCCTTTAGTTACTACTTTTTATGGGAATGGCAGATGTGTTTAAAAAGTAGGAGAGGTTCTTTAAGTCTTGCTAAATACGAACAGGCACAAACCATCTCCGATTTGGAACAGAATCACAGAATGGCTGAAGTTAGAAGGGACTTCTGGATGTCATCTGGTCCAAACCCCCTGCTCAAGCAGGGCCACCTAGATCGAGTGTTTCCTCATGTTCAGAAACATGCTGCTGAGGTTTATTTGTAACCTGAAAAATGATAGCACTAAGAGCAATCTACCACAATGAACTTCCCTGAGTTTCAGAGCTAGTCTTCGACATTTGCAAGAGTTGCCTAGAAAACACCAGTTTGACAACAAGACAAAGTACAGACCGGGCCAGTTCTTTGACTGTATCTACTATAGACACATACTACCCATCACAAAAACGTATGAAAGGGAACAGAAATTATACCCACTCTCCAAATATGCATCAATATGCACATGTTCTATTATCATATATACGCAAACACACATTTTAATAAAATTATGTGTATACAGGACATACATATGTTGATGCGTATCTTCCCCCACCTTTCTCAGCCACATTGAAAGCAAAAGCAAAACCAAAAATCTTTCTCCAAAACAAGAAACCTCTCTAAGAGGAAATGGAGCAGCCTTGGTCTGGCTCTCAGGCACTTGTATAAAATTACACACAAACTACACTAAAAATCTCCAAATTGTTAAGGCAAAGAAAAATATTTGCAATTAAGTAAGAGATCACACTAGTGTAAAAAAAGAAAGAGATCAAATCAAACCTTAAGTATCATATCAAAATACATCTGATGTATTCATGGCAATCCAGGAAACCTGCAGTTGTTGTGCAGATAAATAAAAAAATCCAGGTTCCTTGGAAGCCAACTGCTAAAATCATTAAGGCTTCCTGGAATAACAACATATTCCCTCATGCCTTAGCTAGACCTGTCAACAAAAGGAGCCCTGAGGAATCTCCCATGTTTGCTGGTTACCGTTCTCATCCTCGGGGTCCTGACATCACGTTGTGATGCTCGTCTCCTGGGCAGAGCGTGGCTGGCTGCACCTTCCTCTGGAGCCTACCAGGACCATTCCTGAAATGGCCCCACAGCTGCAAAGGGACAAATCAGCCACTGTACTATGTGAGATGTCTACCTTGGACATCTGGGGCTCTCTGCAGGATGTGGTCATATCTCCCTGCATCCTTCTTCCCCTTGGTCACATCCATTTCTTCTCGTTAATGCATACTCTCCGCTCTTCTAAAGTATATTTTGCCTCTCATTTATGGTCACTGCACACAAAACCTGTCTCCTTTTTCTCCTCTTCCCTTTTATCCATGGCCACCCTATCACCTTGCCTACAGAAGACCAGCTTTGTTCAGAGGGAATGAAGCAGGACCAGTAAACTACTCTCATGGTGGAATGAGATATATATACATATATACATAACTTACAGCATGGGCAGAGGTGCTCAAGAACAGAGATGAATAATGAGACAATTTACAGAAGCAAGGCACCTGCGGGCTCTACCTCAGCACAACGCGCTACTGCTAGGCTTGACCTAGCATCTATACGTACCTGCAGAACTATTTCAACACATTTGGATGATTGAGTTATTATCTCCTTGTAACGGGGTGTTTGTCTTTCAGGTGTCAAGCAATCTGTGCAAAATATTAATTTGTGTAATCAAAGGTTTAATTACTTGAATTAATGAAGATTAATTAAATTATAATTAAATTTAATCACATTTCAGTTTTAAAATAGTAATATTAATTAAGAAAAAAGTTATCTTTATATTTTCAAATGTTTTCTTTTTTTTTACAGTGTTTTCAGAAACATTGACAGTTGTAAGACTTCCTCTGAGAAGATGATGTTAAACTGAATGACAAAGGAAAGGTCTTAATAGTTTTAGTTACACTTAAATTTTCCTAGAAGAGTGGCTTGAACAGAAACCTAACCTTTTGGTTTTTAACAAAACCAAACATTTCATTGTAAGTCCTTTCCCAACCTCTGTGGTTGGATTTATAACACTGTCACTAGCAATGTTATAGCTGTTAGTAAATGATCAAGCACAGGGACAGCACATTGCTTTTGGGTGACATGACTCAGTGTATTTTTTCCCCTCAATCAGATCTCTTATGTAAAAAAAAATTCATAATAACCCTTTCCATAGACTTCATGATTATTTAACAAGTATTAAGCAGATGAGACCACAGTGGTGACGTATTATGCTCCTGAAGCACAGGCCATGGGTGAAGGTACAGAATAATGGTGATTCCAACCTTGCAAACACTCTTCAGGGTAGCTTGGATCCACAGCTACAGTCAAGCTTAAAAGACAGCTCCTATCTTTACAATGAGACAAGCCAAATGAAGCCAAGTGCATCTTTATTCCTGAGCAGATTTGAAACAATGACTTGGGAACCAGCTAACACATTCAGAGGCAAAAAGTTTTCATCTCCATAAATTTTTGCTTTTGAAAGCAGATTTCCTTCCAGATCAGCTGGTTCTAGAGATGGAAAAAGGGCATCCTGCTTCCAACTTTGCCTGTCCATACTGGCACAAGGTCCCCAGAACGAGACGGTCTTAGAAATGAGGATCCAACTCCAATGGTTCCAAGTCTGGCAGCAATGTCTGAGCAAATTTGCCGCATAACCCATTTGATAGCATTTGGCTTCAGATGTCAAAAGACAAACACTATACTGACTGACTTGCTCAAATAATTTTTGCCTGTAAGTATCGAGGATAAGAATAATATGCTTGTCCATCTTTTGGGTTACATTAGTGTAACTTTACAGATCAAGTGGTGACATAAATGCAAAGCAAAAAAACCCTAGAAATTATGTGCAATTTAAATATTTTATTTAATTTTGCTGTTAGGATGGCATTGTATTTTTCTGAAAGCTCTTCACAGTGCAAACATACAGTAAGAAAAAGAACAGAAGCAGCAGCACACTAAAGCCTTTCTGTACAAATAAGAAATCTGTTACATGGAAAGTACATGACTTGCCCACAAGTCTAACTAATAATCCCTGAACCACAACTCCATGTAGCCTTCTCTTCTCTGCTTTTTTGGCTGATATTTGTTGCTGTGTGTCTTTCTGTGTGCCTGCATGCATGCATATATATGCTAATACTAACTGTGTCAGCTCTCAGTATCCGCTTTGAAGAGGAACGTGTCTCCATTTTGGGATGGTTTAAGCAAAGTTTGTCTTTACTGGTCATAGACACAAAACAAACTAGGCAGCCAGGAAAGCGAGCCATATGTCTTTTAGAAAGGTATGTGCTACATACTGCCAGCTCCTACTACACTATATTGAACCAGAAAGCCCCGATACACACCTCCCTTCGAAGGCGGATATAAAATGCTTTACTTATGTCTTCCAGGGTGGTATTGGACATACACAGGCAAAGCAGGCATTGGGTTGGTGGCACACCTAGAAGAAGTGCTCAGCTCTGCTCACTCAGACAGTCCAGGAGGAAGCAGCTGCTTCCTGCTCACTTCCCAAAATCTCTACCCAAACTTTCTGAAACACACAGAGAACTAAATCCAACCTGCAAAAACAGGAACAAAAAGAAACCATTTCCATGAAGCTTTAGCAGGATCTACAGTCGCAACTGGCAAAGACTTTCGATGCTGTGAAACAGAATAGGGAACTGATTTAACAAGTAAATTAAGTATTTTTTACACCTTGTATATATGCAAGTCTCTTACCCTCGGGCATGCTGTCAATGAATGCAACTGCAGCTCTGTCATGACAGCCCTGCATTCAATAGCACCTTTGTCAGGGGAAAAATGTCAGGGTTTTCAGGCAAACTGTAATAGCAGGTCATTGCTTACAAGCCCTCAGTCTAATTATTGGCAAAATAACATTTGAAAATTTAGCTTTAGTTGGCACTACGCTTGTTCTCTGCCCCTTAGCAAGTATTTAAATAGAATTAATCAACTACTTGCAAGGTCATTTCAATAACTTTTGCAACAAAGCCTGGTGAGCTCTCACACATACACAGATGAACCTGCCAGCAGTGAAATTTGCAACCCGCAACTCCGGTGACCAATTTAACTATCTTGGCTCCTCAGACTCATGATGCCTTTTGTCTATGCAGAACTACATATAAGCATTCCCTTTCTGTATTCATCTTAATTGCTTTACATTTGGGGCTTGAACTATTGAGTCAAATGGCAACGGAACAGGCAAGGTGGAAGAAGGCTGGGGAGAAAGGAACTGAATTTTGCTGATAACTAGGAACAGATTTACTTCCCCTCAGAATTACGCATTTACCTTTGAAGGGGATCACAGTTTAGCAGCACAGCCATGCCCCATGAGATTGCTTTTTAAGACCTTTCAAATATTCCAGGTCTGAAGGCAACATTTCTCTCAGGTGCTTGCATCTTTGTCAGAAGACAATTTAAACTCTATGCTTCCTTCATAGTTAACAGCTGCATTAAACAATTCAACTAGCACCATAAATTATACAATTCGCAATCTATTGTGCTTGAGCCAGTCCTAAATTATGTGTCAATTTGTAGCTTGATTGGGTAGTTTGCATAATTAACACAACACATGTTCTAAATCCTATCTTTGCTCATAAAGTCACAACAATCTGCAGATCAAGAATTACTTAATGAAGTTCATTAACTTCTCAAAGGCATTTATTAACTCGTTGACAGAAAATTCACAAAAAAATGTAGGAAAAAGATCAGAGAAAAAAGGAATAGACATGGCATGCCTACAAATATTCACATAGTTCTACTAATATACAGCAAAATAAAAGAAGATATGGCATATTCAAGCATTTGTGAGCAGTGTATTGCCCAAGGAGGCAAGTTGCAGCTTGTAATAAATTAATCAAAATTGTTAATCAGAGTTGTTGTGTACTGCCAATTAAAAATGAGAAAAGAAAGTCATACTTGCATACAGAATTATACATGGCTTTTTTTCAGAACTGGTATAGGCACAAGGGTTTTGATAAAGTAACTTTGTCATGTCACAGTTAGCATGGGTACATTAAAAGTAGTGTACCAGGGAAAATTACCTTAACTGTACCTGCAACAGGCTCTAAAGTAACCATTAGGACTCAGAAAAGACATGTTGGGATCACTGGGAAAATGTCAACACAGTGCTCTGGAGAGGCTATATTGAAACATCAGAAATTATTTAGAGAAAAAAATGTTCTATCACTGCATTCATGTATACATATATTCAGAGGGTTTTTAAAAATTTTTTCCTGCAGGAGATAGCAGAACTACAAGAGACACGAGATAACACAGGAGATGCAATGAAGGTCAATCAAATCATGAAAGACACAGGGAAAATGAACAGGGGATGATTATTCCCTTTTCCTCAACACAGAGGAAATAGGCAGCAATCAATCAGGTTATCAGGCAGCAGGCTTAAAACCAACACAAGGAAATACATTTCCAACCGCTATAAAAGGTCCAAAGCACATCTTGATCAAAAAATAAATTGATCAGAGCCACAGAGCTCTGAGCGTTCATCTTCTATATATATTAAAGACAATAGCTTATATGCAACTTATGTCTCAGTATTTCCAAACCTGAGAGGTTTCTGAAGGTGCCTTCAGGCACTCCATGCCTCATTGCTTTTATCCCTTGCAATGGCTTTTGTTATTGCCCATTTCTGAACATAGGATACCCGGCTATATGGACCATTATGGAGAGCTCTTGTGCAGCGACAAACCCTGGTGTAGACACAGCTAAAATAATGCTCTTAGCAGTAGAACTTACCCTGGTTTGGAGAAGGAAAAGAATCCAAGTTAATGTAAGGACCTTGGAGCTGCATCTCCAGTAGAACTCTTCTTCACATAACAATACTGGCAAAAGAATTTTATAGGCTAGACTTAGTCTATGTTTCCATGGTCGTGGCGATATGAGAAAACTACAAATTAATATGTGCTGGCACCAAGACACTGGGAGACCTACAAGCCCATCCTTGGCTTAACAGTGTGTTCATCCAAAATAAGAACAGGAACAGCATTATGTATTTTTAATTGGTCACAACCAACATTTCATATGTGGAACTCGACATTCCCAAACCATTTGGTCAGACTTTAAAAAGAGCTTGAGCTAAAATAGAAATCCACTGAGTCCATTTGTTCTGCAGAAAAAGGCAGTAAATTATCTGAATTAATGTTGCCATTGTGCGTTCTTTATTGAAGTCCCTTAAATAAGTAAGCCATTAAGATAATTCCCAAAACCATGGATGATATCACACAGGAATCAAAACCGAAAAGTTCTGTGACCAAAACCTGTGCTCATATACTCTCATAACTGCAGATCTACACATGCATATGCAAGAGAAGCGACTGAGCTTGAGCTTGCACATGTGTGCCTTGTTCTCCAGGCAATTTACATCAAAACAGGTGACTTTTGTGGTGAACTTTCCAGGATTAATTGAAGGGAAAGAAAATGAGCCTCTCTCAAGATTTTTTATGCAGTCCTTCATTGAAAATATCTTATTTGGTTATTTACTTAAAGAGCTTTTAAGATGATATTGCCTTATCTGAAAGAGCTTTGTAATGAAAGGAAGAAAACCCAGTCCTTTCAACTAACTCCTTCCATCAACTGCGAACAGATTTCAGCTTATCTATTCAATGGGTTCCACATTTGGGTGGTTTTTAAAAACAGACCCAGCACCAAAATGCAAAAATCAATGTACCAATTTAAAAATATCTCAGAAGGAAGGTAAGCAACCCTTGAGTGCTAAACACTGCCATACACCATACGCTGTCGTGGTTTAAGCTTGCACAGAGCATTTACATAGCATCTGGTAATCTCAGGAGTGCAATATCAGGGTAAAGCTCTCTGAGTGCTTTACAGTACAGTAAGTAAGGCAGCAGTCAGAGGCCTTGTTCACGGACATACCCATCAGCATATGTCATGCCCTGGTTTCCTTCTTTCAGCCTTCTTAATTCTACAAGTTTTCACATTTGGTGGGCTAGCAGAAAGCAAATACCATTGCAAACCTTTGTGCACTCACGCGCTGTACCAGCAGTGCTTTGGGATGTGGTAGAAAGGGACCTGGGCTCTGAAGGAGAAGGGAAGCTTGAGATCTTTCAGATAAACTAGAGTCCAAGAAGGAAAAATTATATGCCTTTTTTTCTAATGCTGGCCTTTCTGCTTTCAAATCATTCATTTCTAAAAAAAGTTCTTCCCTCTTCCCTCCTTACACATGAAGGAGGAAAGAACTGACAATACAATTTCTGTATAGAAAAGGAGAAAAATGCAGTAATGCCACTTTATTCAGGGTGAGTAGAGGGGCTAGTCCGCACTGCAAGCACCACGGAAGAAGACACCACAACGTGCACCAGAAAGCAATGGCAAATACAGTAATGGTGAGGTGGAACTGGATACACTCCAGTGCCTCCTACACATGCCACTTAAACATCCCCTTCCCCAGTGTGAGTTCCTGGCCTGGCCTACACCTCGCTCAGGGCTTTTTTCCCTGAGGTCCATGGGTTTCACCCACCTACGGCCCTGTACTGAGCCCAAGAGAAGCAAGGATACTTCACCGTTTGCACCACGCCGGTGTAGCTCATTTCCTGACCTCTTCGGGAATATAAATATTCCCATCAACCTTGAGCAAGAATGTTTCCGCTTGCAGTGCATAAATGTGAAAAGCAAAACTTCCATCTCTTGGAGAAAGACCACATTTATATGGGGAGCAGGAGATCTGGGCTGGTGGCTAGAATTACCAGCCTAAGCAGAGTTACTTTTTAGCATGAATTACTGACAGCGAGCACCAGAAAACCCCCAAAGCAAGAAGCGGAATGACCACGCCATTGAGGCCGATGGGTACCGTTTATTCCTAAGCTGATTTCCTTCTTCTGACTCCAGGCTGGGTTTTTGTCCAGGATTTTGTCCTGTCCAGCAGCGTGTACTTTTGCTGACAGTGTAGAAGCCCGTGTGTAGAAAAACAGTCGCACCAAGCCAAAAAGAGGCAGCAATTCTCCAGCACTTGCTTACACAGACTTTGCTTATATTTTTTCCAAATTACCACTTTAAAGGATGCACATTTTTCTTCTTTGCTTGAAAGGACAGGATGAGGTGGAAACTCAGTCTGAGGACTCTACCACAAAGCAATTGATGGGAGCTTCCTGCCTCCTTGGTTTAGCTCATGGAATAACAACCTCTACAGCCACCACCTCATCGCTTCCAAAAAGCCTCAGAGCAGTCTTGCCAGACATCCCAGATAATGATTTTTCACGTCTTCTACTTCTTTTTTGAAGGCTAATCGTCTGTCCCTTCCACTCCAAGGTGTCATGCCTACATACCCTCCAGCCATTCATCAGACAACTCAGAGCCTCGGGACTGCTCTACAGCACTCTGTTGGGACCCTCCATGCTACAGCAACCCAGCTGGCCTGGGTTTCAAAGAAAGGCAGAATAAGACCAAAAAAACCCAATCCTCCAGAAGCCAACAAAATTATCGGGCCCCATAAAGACAGGTCCCATAAAGAGGAGAACCCGTTTCCTGTGGGGGTAACTGCATGAGAAAGTTAGGGAGAGATTTCTGAAGGGGCTGAGGAGCCTTATGGTATAAGTAAATGCCAAGCTGGGTATTCAGAAGCTTGTTGCTTCTGTCCTCAACTTTTGGTATCTTCATGTACCTAAAAACGTGGCCCTCTGTCAGTTCTCAGAGCTGCGAAGCAGGAATCAAAATCAAGCTCCAGCTCTGACAAGATGGCAAAGGTGGCTGCCACCAGCCTGCAAGGCTGGTTTTTCTGTTATTTTCAGCTAACATTTCGTGGCTGGTTGACATAAACTCATAAGTAAATCAGTAGGCTTTCCTAGAGGGGGTTGTTAGGAGTGGGCTGCCTTGACTCTGGGGCCATGTGCGCAGCGATGCTGC
>NW_010543981.1:25381-30378 GCF_000687285.1 Phaethon lepturus | reverse complement strand
GGCTGCGCATGGCTCGGGCCCCCCCCCCCGCTGCCGTTGTCACTGGCCCAGTCCTCATCATGCCTGGCTGGTGGGATCACCTCTGCCAGGGTGGCCAGGAGCCAGCCAGGGCCCATGCCACGGTGCCACGAGGGCTGTACCACAGTTCTGGACTGTCCAGGAACCTACCCGCCGGCTCCCGGGAGGCGGCGCAGGGGAGAGGGGCATGTTTTATTACACATGCAGGTTTAAGCTAAGATTAAAGTACCTGCGTGTTCTCTAAGCAGATGTTTAACTTAACTTATAGCTACCCCAGCCACACGGGCAGACCCCAGGCAGGGAGCCACACAGCACGGTGCTGTCCTGCCACGGGCAGGGTGCTGCAGCCAGAGCAATGTTTGCTTTTGCAATTTGCCTCACACGTGATTTCTTCCGTGAGTTAACCAAGGCTGAATTGATACATTTTTTTTTATGTATATTGCAGGGATTACTTACATAACCAAAGGAAAATAAATCTCATAAGGAGGAATCTTACTGCAAAGGGTGAAATCTTTAACTTGTTCACAGCAGTGAAATCTGTGGAGTTAAGCAAGTGTAGACTAGCTGAGTTTCAGTCCCTTTATGTTTAATGATGGAGGTAAAGACCTGGTCCAGAGCTTTATGATACAAAAATGCTTTGTAATGCAAAACAGACCAGCTCCATATAAATGTTCTCAACATTGTTCTTATTTCCATAGCAGACGTTTAGAAGAGAGTGGCACAATAGTGTGACTTGAGAGACCTTTATTAGAATTAGAACAAGAAAAAACAAACAGAAAACAGCCATTAATGTCCAGGGCAATTTTCAAAATCTCTTTGGCAATTTCCTCTCCCCTCCTTTTTACAAATGTGGGAACAGTTAACCACTCGGGAAGAACACTCTGTAAATTTGGAAACCTGAGGAATTCCCCTGCTAGACTCAACCCACATTAAAACAAAGATTTGATGTTTTTTGAGCTAATGAGGGATAAACATAATATTTTGTGTGGCAAAATATGAAACAGGCTTTTCTCCCCCCTGCTTTAGTCAGCTGAGATTTTAAATAGCTCTTAAAAAGTGTCATGTAACAACCAGTTTAGCAGCACTGCAGTGAAAAACCAAGGAAAACCTTTCTGACTTTTTACACAAAGCACACCAAGAGAAGAAACGCAGCCCACCAGAGATCAGATCTTACATCCCCTTTTCATCCTGGGATGAAAGGACCTTGTTACAGCTACAAGAAGTCAGTACAGTAGTGATCTTGTCAGTCAGAGTAAGACTAACCAGAAACGTCTTCTCCCTTCCAGCCAGCAAGACTCCCCGGCCGGGGAGGACTTTGCACAGCTCAGAGGGTGAGCCCTGCTGCCCTGCTGGGAAGGAACGTCGGTGAGACTTGGAGGCAGTTCGGTCAGAAACTTGTGACTCAGCTCCATTTCTCAGCTTTCCTTGCAGCCTGGATAACCCCCTCCCTCCTCTCCAGCTCCTTCCAGCACCCAGCTCCAGACCCCTGACGCTGGGCCTGTCTGGTCAGACTTTTTTCATGTGTGAAAAACCTACCTTCTGAGGGAATGACACACACACCATCACAAAATCTTCAGGGGATAAAGCAAGCCTGGGTTCAAGGATCCCAGCCGTGACCAGGAACCAACCAGCCTTTCCTGCAGTAAGTGCAGCAAGCACCAGCTATTTTTAGAGGTGCCCAGAAAAGCAGAAGGGACCAGTATCTCCTGCCTAGAAGAAGGGATCTGATGGCTCAGCAGGTGTCTTAGCAGATTTTTGTCCAAAAATATTTGTGGATAAAGATGCAATGAGGTGCCTGCCATGCTCACACGCACTTGTCCATAGTGTTGTCCACCTGAGAAGCTCTTTAGACCCTTCAGAAATAAAAATCTCTGCAAGGCTTGGCCAACACAGAGCTTCTGAAAACCAGCAGACATCTTGCCTAGCATACTGTTGAAAAGGGCGCTTTTTTTGTGAAGTATTATTTAAGTTGAACAGTTAGGATGTGTTGGGTTGATAAAGACAAGATAAGAGCATAGGAAGAAAAATAAGTTTAAAAATTACCAAAACACACAAAAAATATGAAAAAATTAAAAAGCATCTCTATCTGTCTCTAAATGGCACAAAATGTTTCAGCCTAAGCACAGCATGGAATAACTTCATGTTCAGACATCCGCACATCCTCTTAACAAGCAGAAAAATGTTGCATCTGGCTGAAAAGATCTTTTTTGACCATGGGCAAATATTTTTTGAAATCCATGGGCAACATAATCACAAAAGCTGGAACTTTCTTGCTGTCCTGTATCCACACACATGCTAGTTTGCTCTTATCTGTACAGCTGTTGTATGTTGGGAAGCTAAAAAAACCAGACCCATGATCTGGATGTAGACCAAACATCTTTACTACATGCAAAACCAAGCACTCTGTCCCTATTAAAAGTCAGCAGAGGTGATATATCAAAAATCTTGCAGACTGCTGTGAAAATGTACCTTGAGGGAAGCTGACCTCTTTTATAGCCACGAGGAAGATTTTTCACAAAAAGCTCACTTTAATGTTATTATAACTGAAGATGTTTCCACGTTCCCATGAGATGACTGCATTGCATGTTATCCTGGAGACAAAGATAGCAGGACAGACTTGACAAATCCGACAATGCTAAAAGTAAGAAGATGACGATTTATCTGCTGGGAGAAATCCAGCAAGTTCTAGACTTGTTTACTAGCTCCAGACTAGAACAGCTCATCAAACTGCAGTACTTAAAACCAAAGTTGAAGCTCAAATACTTTAAAAGTGTGTTTTGGAAACACTCTGTGTACACTGAAAATCTTGGGTTGGGTTCAAAAGTTGTATTTGAAACTACCATCTCCTAATTAAAACAATATACTCCTAAATGTTCACTTTAAATGATACCTTAAGCACATTTTGTAGATTGAAATTGTTCAGTGAATGGAGATAGGAAAATTTCCTCACTATTAATTTTCACTTATTTGAACATCTAAACAATTTTACAGTCTCATCTTTCCTTCAACAGCCTGATTAAATGGATTTACAAATATTAAAGATTGGGGGACAGTTTGTTCAATGTCTTCCATATTTTTGGCTGCATGATTCTATAAATGCTGGGTTGATGCTGAATGGAAGTTTCAGTGTTTGAATCACTTAAAGTTGGTCAAGACTTTAATAAAAACTTGTGAAGAGAAAAAGAAATATTCACATCTTATTTAAAGGTGTTGAAGATTTTTATAATTAATTTTCTTTAAAAATGAATGCCCCAGTTCCCCATAAAAAATGCAGGGTTTCAGAACTTTTAAGGGAAAAACAATCTAGATCTATTCTGAGAGGATTTTCTTTCCTACACAGTGGTATATCCAATGGTTTTCATTGAACATAAGTTTGTTAAGAATATTTTGCTGATAATGGAAATGTAATTCAAAATAAAATTAAATGCAAAGCTATATGACCATAAAGTCTACATGCAATGTTTCTGAGGACAATGATAACCATCTGGTACCATGTATGTAGGACCTCAGGTAAGTCAGTACTTTTTTCCCCTGTTGCAGAAGTACTGAAGATCAGTGGATTATGGAAGATTAACAGATTTCTTCCAAAATATTATTACACTGTCCTTGGTGCTATCTTATAAGCAGTTCATCGATGAATGAATCATATCTCTGATATATGATCCAATGTCCTTTGTTCACTTCTCTTATGTTGCAGGGTGTTATGTGCTCTGTTGAAAAGATGTACCAAGGCACTTCAGATTAATCACAGAATCACAAAATCACAGAATGGTAGGAGTTGGAAGGGACCTCTGAAGATCATCTGGTCCAACCCCCCTGCCAAGGCAGGATCACCTGGGGCAGGTTGCACAGGAACGCGTCCAGTCGGGTTTTGAAGGTCTCCAGAGAAGGAGACTCCACAACCTCTCTGGGGGGCCTGTTCCAGTGCTCCATCACCCTCACAGTAAAGAAGTTTCTCCTCATGTTGAGGTGGAACTTCCTGTGCCGCAGTTTATGCCCATCTCCCCTTGTCCTATCACTGGGCACTACTGAAAAGAGATGGGCTCCATCCTCCTGACAGCCACCCTTCAAGTATTTATAGACATTGATAAGGTCCCCTCTCAACCTTCTCTTCTCCAGACTAAACAGCCCCAGGTCTCTCAGCCTTTCCTCATACAAGAGATGTTCCAGTCCCTTAATCATCTTCGTCATTAGTAGAAGTAAATAAGAAAATAATTATCAGTTAAGACTAAGATGACTAAAAGCTTGTTGCAGTGCTGAGAAGACCATGGTGGCTGCACAGAGTGATCTGGAAAACCCCATATATTGTACCAGAGACAGCGTGTCCCAGAGCCAAGCATGCCCATGTTGTCAGGAGCAGGAAACAGAGCCTCCGTCTGCAGAGCTGGGTAGCCACTAGATTAGCAATCATCAGCTATGAGGACTAGTTGGGGTTCATGACAGATAAGCAACATTCACATTTCAAAGCTGCAGCAAGAAAAGCTGGAAGGTTTTGAAGAAAGGAGAAAGTAAAGGTGTGAATAAGGCACTGCTAAGACCAATAATAGACTCTACATACAGTCTGATACTCATACTTTAGGTGCTGAAAAATCTGGAGATGGTAAGAGAGAATGACAAGAAGACACAGAGGACTTGAGAGTAGAAGAAAATGTCATTTACTGGAAAGCTTAATGAGTGAAAACCAATTCATTTTATAAAAAAGAAAATGGTCCATGAACAACAGAATTTCTGATGCCTGAGTTCATATCAATTTTTGGTGGAAAGGTGTTTGAGGAAACAAAACTGAAGGAAAACTCTCCCTAGTCTCAATATCTGTTGTGATCTCTCTACTAGACATGAGATGACACATGCTGCAGGTAGTCTGTAAACCCATTCACACAACCAGCTGGCCCTGTGCTCCCAAACAGAGTGTGTGACAGCTGAGTTCTCCCTTCTCTGAGTCTCTCTCCTCCATCCTGGCCAATTTTTCATCATGTCAG